>NC_066875.1:10510259-10810259 GCF_022985175.1 Labeo rohita
CACTGTCTACAACTTTATCTTTTTAATTTATGTTTTTCTGAAAATGGTACTTTTCTCCCCTACCCCATCAGACAAAAAATGTTCTTAGCCTAGATCAGGGGTGCCCAAATTCAGTCCTGGAGGGCCGGTATCCTGCAGAGTTTAGCTCCAACCCCAATTAGACACACCTGAACTGGCTAATCAAGCTCTTACTAGGCATTCAAGAAACTTTAAGACAGGTTTTGAGGCAAGTTGGAGCTAAATATCTGCAGGATATTGGCCCTCCAAGACATAGTTTGGGCACCCCTGGTCTAGATAATGTTACCACACTAGCCCTAATTTTGTTGATTCACCAATGGTTGTTTATCATGTTTCTGAACATTGCTAGCTGTCTTTTATTATATTAGAATAATTTATGAATTATATAAGGGCTGCTGAAAAGTTAGCATTGCTATCACAGGAATAAATGACATTTTTAAATGCATTAAAATAAAAAAAACTTTTAAATATTTTTGATCAAATAAATGCAGCCTCAGTGAGCATAACAGACTTTAAAAACATTACAATCTTAATTATGCATTTAAATGTATTATATTTCACTGCCGTTTCCAGCTGAAATTAACACTAGATGAAGTAAACTGGCAATAACTTTAATTCCGTTTCACACAAATTATGACTATAGGGGTATACCAATACACCCAATACAAACAATACAACCAATACACAACCTAAATTAAAAAAAAAAAAATAACCTAGCACAATAATAGCATCTTTTGACCTTAAAACATATTTCAGACCATAGTTCATAATTTGTAAATGAATGCATTTTGGTGTTTGCATCACATAACTACCTCCATGCTGTATGTCTCAGTGCTAGCTCACATTATATTTCAGGTTTTGCAGTTGTGAAATCCAATTTCCACTGAGTTGTCTGGGTTGTCTGTTTGATTGTTTGGCCTAGAAACTGTAGAAAATGAATTCAGGGTTTAATGTTCATTAGTTTGACAGGTACAGAGGTTATCAGTGAAGTCATGCTGAGGCAAATATAAATGTACAATAAAACCCTCACTTACACACATGCTGAATCATACCTCGCTTTAATGCGTTGTGTAAATGTGTAATAATGGACTCTGCAGGTATCAGTCTTGACTCTAACTGTATATTGCAACATGCTGACAGCAGTGAAAGCCACATTACTGCATCTTTACTCTGGTAGTGGTGGCTGTATAAGATGATTTTATTTAATTCTTTAAAAATACTACTACTACTACTACTACTATTACTAAAATAACCAATTTCAACTTTTATCTTTCTTATAAAGAAAAGAAAAGTCTTTTCTTATAAGAATACAACATTACAAATGTTCTTTGTTTAAACAATGGCTTCAACAAAGTGTGAAATAAAAACAAATCTCAATGAAACTTTCTACCACAGAGTTTTTTTTTTTTCTTCAAAGGTTATAGTATGCTTGTTTATAATAGACATGATGTGATGTGTGAGCAAAAATATTGAATATATATTTTTTAGAGATGCACGATATTGGATTTTTGCCGATATCCGATATGCCGATATTTTTTCATCTCATTTTGGCCGATACCGATACCGATATATATCATTTTATTTGGAAAGTTAGTTTTTAACAATAACTTATTTGTTAGGATTAAATAAATAGTAATGAGTGGTTTACATTCAATCCCTTCTTTTTCATCAGTAGACTAGCATTATTTATGATCTGAATTTTGTAAATTAAGTTCACTTTTGCTATGTTATAAGCCGAACTTCGGATGCTTTCACTTTCGATTTTGCAATCTGAATACAACATTTCAAAACGAAAACAGAAAAGTAGAACTAAACTGGGTGACTGTGAGAGTGCTTTGCGGGACATGAACAGGACATAATTCATTGCTACAATTTCTTAATTCGTTCCTATGATTTATTAATTTATTAATTTGTAAAATGAGGGAACGAATTAATATGTAGTATTAACGAATTGTTAATTTATTCCCACAAAATATTTTATTTCCCACCCGCAATTTATCACAGTAAGAGATACGAAAACATGGATTAAAAGTGAATGACAAGAAAATAAACCTAAGAAATTAAAGGGTGAGACGGTGAGGATTTGGGAAAATAAAAATATTAAGTTATGTCGCAATTCGTGACCAACTGGCAAAACAGTACACTTTTTTTGCACAAGAATACCAACATGTTTACCTTCTCTGGTTTAACAAGCGGTCTTTTACCCTACTCGAAAACCAAATCCTCCGTCCGCAATCTTTCCAGAATAGTCGCGTCCTTTTTGCCGTCACCGCCTGGCTCGTGCTGACACTACAAATACAAACCAGGCTCTACACCCGAAGCGCTCACAACGAAAACTACTCTTCGCGTGATCAGTGAAATCCTGAATATGCCACGGCTTTGTAACTCTGTAACCCGCGCTGTATGGAGCAGTGCGACCATGTCAAATTTTAACTTGCACATTTAAAAAAAAAAAAAAAAAAAAAAATGTGACAGTTTTGATCAGTCTAGAGCCCTGCAATACAAAGGCATTCAACATGGAAAGAAAGTAATAGAAATGTAGTCACTAAGTCATGTTTAATTATAATTTCTAATTATTTTATATGGTGCACTTCGCTCTGACAGGGCTGCAGGACACGAACATAATTATTTCCTACAACTTGTTAATTCGTTCCTACGTTTTATTAATTTATTAATTTGTAAAATAAGGAAACGAATTAAAAAGTCGTATTAACGAATTCTTAATTTATTGCCACGAAATCTTTTATTTCCCACACGCAGTTTACCCGCATAAATGATCCGACAACATGGATTAAAAGTAAATGACAAGAAAACAAACCTGCGAAATTAAAGGGTGAGACGGTGATGATTTGTGAAAAGAAACTATAAATATTATTAAGTTTGTGGCAATTCGTGACCAACCGGGAAAACAGGACACACAGCCGCTTATGGCTTTAAATGTATTGGCTCGAACGGCATGAATCCAAAAGTATGGTCGCTACTAACATTTGCCTGCTAACCAATTATTTAACTTATAAAGAATGCTTTGTACCTCACTTGTGTCATATTCACGAAAAATGTTTCATATGAGCAACAGTGTGTTTTGCCGTCGCGCCGCCGAAGAAAGAGAATTCACTGACCGCGCGCCGTAATTACTTTTTATTTTAAATGCAGATCATGTCATGTGCAAACACAGCCATTGGGTTTCAAAATACAACAAAGAGCACCATAAAACCATTTAAAATGTGCATTTAGCGATCTAGTGACTGGATATGAAACAGGCAACAGTAAATTATCCCAAATGGAACAACGGCGCGTTTTCTCCTATAGCCGCTGCTGCCACTGCACGTGCTATTGCTATGCATCATTCTATATGTGTATTCTCAGTTTAAATGCAGCGATCCAAAACAGTGAATCTACTCCTCATTCAGTCAAAACTTTGCTTCAAGAATGAGCCACACTGCTGACATGATCTAATCCCTAGCACACCCTTAGCACATGTGAGTTAACATATTCATCTTATCGGCAAAACATATCGGCATAATGTTTCATATCGGGCCGATGCCGATATTTACATTTGAAGTCATTATCGGCCGATTCCGATATCAGTCCGATAATATCGTGCATCCCTAATATTTTTTTATTGTTCATTATTTCCAACTGAAAACTTTGTCAAATTATGCAAAATGTGTGTTATTAAATGTGTCAGATGTTTAGTAGAGCATCTAAAATGGTTTGAAAGTTCATTTTATGTAGAGTTTTTTTTTTTTAAGTTTACAGAACCAAAAAAGTTAAGAAATCTAGAATCCCAGTTCAATTTATTACCCCCTTTTCTTTCTTTCTTTTTTTTTTTTTTTTTTTTTTTTTTTTTGACTAATTTAGTACCACTGGCCCAAAATCTTACTGGCTTTGTTGATTAACAGTGTTATTTCTTCGATCTATCGGTTTTAAAAAAATCTTTACGAACTTGTCAATACATCAAGTTTTCAATGTTTTAGTAAAGTAAATTAAAATAAATAGAGTAAATGTTGTGTATTGTGTAAAATAAGCATCTGTTGTCTTTTTCTGAAAGAATCCCTACTGTTACTGTATTACTAATATTAGTAAGCAAACACAGTGCAAATTACTATTTCTATAATAATATCCTTTTTATGTCTTCAGTTATTTAAAATGTTAAAAAAAAAAATGGAAAAAGAAAGAAAGAAAAAAAGCAGCTTTATAGGCATACAACTAAGCTGTCAAGAAATGTAGTAAAACTCTTAGTCCCCAGTAAACCTGTACAGTAAGTATGAAGCTAAATGTATTTTTTAAAATATTTGTTGTGATTTTTCTTTTCCTTTCTTGTTACTTGTCCTGATTGAATTGACAGGATTTGAAATAGTTAGAATTCTATGCAAGCAGCTGCTACTTTTATACATCAATGAGTCTAGCGATGGCACTGATGTCTTTTATTGCTCTTACTCGCCTGTCTGAGCTGAGATGGTAATACTTCCAGATTGTCAGTAACAATAAACATTAGCATAACATAGTTTTGTTCTTAAGGATATTTATGATGCAGCTATATCTTTTTTTCTCCCTAAGTTTTTCAGTCCATTAGCATTAGCTAGCTCCTGGCTGAAAACCACACATCTGGGCAGAAATAATTTACTAGTCATTTAAGTTATCTCACCAGCAGGCATTTTTCATTTATTTGGCAAATGAAGAGGAGCAAGACATTCAAAGCAGCAGTGCAGATGGCGAATTAGACTCAATTTTGAAATTGTGTTTGAAATAGTGTTTGAGAGACATGTTGTGATGGCTAATATAATGTAATGTGGGCAGTTAGATTAGTCGGTAAGGAGTCCATAACATCCAAGTGAATTGTGACGTATCTATAATGGCTAACAACAAGGACACTGAACACAACTGAAAGCATGGTAACAATGTACAATTTGTGAACAAATTACTTGTTTGAGTCTGATCTCTTCAATGAACCATCTGAACTGCATCAATATAGCCTTTTATTTATTTTTTTAAAAAAAAAAAAAACTTTTTCATCTGATTATATTAAAATATTTGTAAATTACATGTCAATTTAATTTTTGTTTTCATGAGCTTCATTATGACTGCAACAAACTAAACTGGGACATATAAAATGATTAATTTGACTGAACAAACAAATTATGCATACAGTTTTATTAGAAGGTTTTAGAGCATGATTTAAAGATGCAATTCTAGAATATTAAAGCTCATATGATGATGTAACAGGTAAAATACATAACCACTGAATGTTTTGTTGTTGTTTTAACTGATGCTTTAAAATAAACTGTTTTCATCACTAGTGCATGGTGTAGTTTGCATCAGAAAAAGCACACTGAAAGTAATATGATGCAACAATAAAACCACAGGCATTTGTGTAGGCAGTTTGGTTCACATTGCAGCTTATTTTGGCCACCAGCTTAGACAGGGAAATAATATTTCACAGACATAAATGAGATAACAAAATTGAAAATACAGTTCTGCTTGTGGACATCTAGATTACTTGCTACTAAGTGCGTCACTCTAAAACTTTTTAAAGACTTGATCTCAACCTGGTCACCTTAAAATGCAAGAGTGTATGTAATATAACTTGACATTTATGAAATAATACCTAAAACGTGCTCATTTTATGCTGTTATAAACATATTTTTTTAATGCAGCTTTAGTTTTTTTGTCTTGCATGACAGCATTCTAGCTATTTCTAAATATGCTTTTTTTTTTCTATAGTTCTGTTTTTGTCATCAGACTTGTGAAGCGTCATCAGTCCCAAGTATTATTCCAATTCAAAGATGTATCCAGGTACATTTTAAATTCCCAGATGTGTTCTTTCTCTGCCTCTTGTATTGAGGATGCATTGGGACATGAATTGTGTGGACTTAAGAGAGCCAAGTATACCAGAATGCACTTTTCATCAACCAGCAAATAGCAAAGGCAGAGGAGAAAACTTACAGAATTTTTAAAGGGGTCATCGGATGCTCATTTTCCACAAGTTGATATGATTCTTTGGGGTCTTAATGAAAAGTCTATAATATACTTTGGTTAAAAATTCTCAATGGTTGTGTAAAACAACACCCTTTTTACCTTGCCAAAATCAGCTTTGCAAAAATCATCTCATTCTGGTTGAGGCTGCTTTAAATGCAAATGAGCTCTGCTCGCCCCGCCCCTCTCTTCTCTCTGTGGAGTGACGAGCTGCTCGGAGAGATTGTTTACTTTAGCCGCATTTAGTTGTGTTGTGAAATGTAGTTGTTGTGTGTTGTGAAATGTAGTTTAGCCGCTAAACTTGCTAACTAGCACATTATTAGAAAAGGTGATCGCAAAGATTAATAAAAAAAAAACTTATACTCACTTCTGCTGGATCATGAATGAGATATGTAGATCGAGAGGTGCATTCCCTTCACAAACAAACGTAATCTACTCCTTCTTCATCGGCTCAGATGTCGGGAGTAAATGACGACCACTATGTTCATTATTACGTCCAGCAACACAACACCTCAATCGCTCAATCTGAGATACTCTTGTCTAACTTACATCTCTGCTCCGGCATCGAAACAAAGAGGATGGACTGTGACAGCTGATCAGAGGTCAAACGCTCATGTCAATCAACTATGGTGGGAGCGGCCTCTGTCGGTGTGACACCACAGCAACAGGCATCTGAGAATGGCTCGATTTGAAAAAGGGGATATTATTTTTACAGATTAATTAAAAACCACTGCATGCATTGTTATCATTATAGGGTAGATTTGTACATACACTGCCAACACACATTAATGTTCAAACAACATGTAAAAGTGAACTCAGCATCCGATGACCCCTTTAAAATACTACTGTTGTTGTGTTGTGAAATGTAGTTTTAGAAGTTTTCCAGTTTATAAGGATAGTGCTTGTTTGCATTTGTGTGTGTGTGTTGTGAGATCTGGGTGATCATTACATAGTCAGCGCTCGTTTACCCTGCTGAGAACAACCTTACCTTGGCAAATCCTTCTGACATTTACTGCTGGCTCTGATGTCTCCGTAGTGGTTAAACATGATATATCATTTGTTTTGGGTATATCTAACAAGCAATCTTTGGTCTCATGAATCTAAAATAAAATATTTGGTCTCTAATATCATCTTGTTCCTGGGCAAATTGTTTTTAAAGTGTCATAATTTTATATTTTTATTTGTAAAATTACCTATACTTTTGTAATGTCTATAACCATTATTAGAACTATTACATATTTTATGTAAATATACATTACAATGAAGATAATTGGAGTAGGCTAGCTGAGGAGCTGAGCTGAGTGATACTATCAAGCATGCTACTGTTTCATTTACAGAAATTTACTGTGTCCTTGGGAGTTTGAACTTGGCATACTTGGTATTGAGAAATGCACTCAGTGACTACACTCTTAAAAATAAAGGTGCTTCACGATGTCATAGAAGAACCTTTTTTGTTTAAATGGTTCCCTAAAGAACCTTTACCATCTGAAGAACCTTTCTGTTTCACAAAAGGTTCGTTGTGGTGAAAGAAGGTTCTTCAGAATATAAAAAAGGTAAGAAAGAGATGGTTCCTTAAAGAACCTTTGACTGAATGGGTCTTTGTGGAACCAAAAATGGTTCTTCTATGGCATCACTGTGAAGAACCTGTTAAAGCACATTTATTTTTAAGAGTGTACAGTATATCTTAAAGTGGAAAAATGGCACTTAAAGGGATAGTTTACCCCAAAATGAAAACTGTGTCGTTAATTAGGCTACTTACCCTCATTTCATTCTAACCCTGTAAGACCTTCATTCATCTTCGGAACACAAATTAAGGGTTACACTTTATTTTGATAGTCCACTTTAGGCATTTTACTAGCAGTAAGTAACTTTGCAACTGCATGTCAACTATTCATTAGAGAATTATTAGACTGTCTGCTGTCCGACTTCCATTTTTTCGATACCGAAGCAGGGATGTAAGTTAGACAAGAATATCTCTGATTGAGCGATTGAGGTGTTGTGCTGCTGGATGTAATAATGAACATAGTGGTCGTCATTTACGTCCGACATCTGAGCCACTGAAGATGCAGTGGATTACGTTTGTTTGTGAAGGCACCTCCCGATCTACATAAATGCATATATGTTCATGCAAATCATTCGTGATCCAGCTTCACCTACAGCAGAAGTGAGTTTAAGACTTTTTTATGAATCTCTGCAATCATCTTTCCTAATAACATGCTAGTTGGCAAGTTTTGCAGCTAAACGCGCTAAATGCGGCTAAAGTAAACAACCTCTCAGAGCACAGCTCGTCACTCCACAGAGAGAAGAGAGGGGCGGGACGAGTAAAGCTCATTTGCATTTAAAGGAACAATCCATCAGAATGGGTTTATTTTTGCAGAGCTCATTTTGACAAGGTAAAAAGGGTGTTGTTTTACACAACCATAGAAAATTTTTAACCAAAGTATATTATAAACTTTTTATTAAGACCCTAAAGAAATATCAACTTGTGGAAAATGGTCATCCAATGACCCCTTTAAGATTTTAACAGAAAGGATGACTTGCAATTTTTTGTCCAGCCTTACTTATTTGAACCAGCATATACAGACGATCAAACTAAGAGAGATGGTACTCTCATAAATGTGCAGCAGGGACTGACACGGAAGAGAAGAAATTGTTAAATAAAGTAGTTATTTTTGTCTTCTTTGTGCACAAAAAGTATTCTCGTAGCTTCATAAAATTACAGTTGAACCACTGAAGTCACATGGACTATTTTAACAATGTCCTTACTACCTTTCTAGGCCTACAAAGTTACAAATCTCAAAGCCCACTCCAAAGCAAATATTTAGTTTTTAAAAAACCTCTTTTCAAGAAGTACAACGAATGGCTCCTTTGGACTACAGCGTTGTTTTCCGGGTGTTGTGATGTCACAACGCGGCCCATTAGAATATCACTAAAATCAATCCCGTCTATGGAAACTGAAATGGTTGGGGGGTGGAAAGGGACGAGGTGGGGGATTAGCCTAATTTTTGTGATGCAGCACGGAGAGCCGCTTCTGGGAACCTTCAACGAGCTGCAGCGCAGCTGGTATAAACACAAGCATTAAGTGGCCACAAGAGCTGTAACGCGTCGCAGACGTGTGCAGCATATGGTAAAATATTTATTCATCATACAGTGTAGATAGCTATATATATATATATATATAAAACTTATAACGTAAGGGTTTTTTTGTTTTTTTTTTAATACACAAACTTGCACTAGACTAGCTAATCAGTGATGATAATGTTGTTTGATAATGTTAATGTTCTTTGCTCTTAGCTGCTTTTTGAATAACTAAGAAAAATGTAAGCATTATAATCAGTAACTTACAATGTTTTTATTCAATTGTTGTCATGTTAAATACAAATTAAGTCATGTAATGTTAAAAACATTAGGCTGCTTTTAGCCTTATGCTGGAGCTGGTTTCAAACAATGAAACTAAGCATGTAAATAATTAAATATATTAGCAAAATAATAACATATTAGTGATCTCACAGGCTGGCAATAGAACCCAACACTACTAGTGTCTACTATACCTTAATATATTCTTAACTATAACGGAGAAGACGGAACTAGCTGCTTTGGCAAGGGGCATGGCAGTACTAAAACACTGTCTAAGCTGTTCAATCACAACGCACTGGGACAGCTAACCAATCACAACACATTTAGTTTTTCGGAAGACAGGCCTTCATCAAACCTGGAACTAATCGAACCATTTGTGCCAGGCTGGGGAGAAAGGTATTGTAATAATGTAATAAAAATTATGTGGAAAAATAATGCGTTTTTCAAACCACCAAGCATGAGAGCATGTTCTAGTATACCCCCAAAACAAAATCAGGACTTTGTAAAAAGAATAGGACCCCTTTAATAAACTTTAATAAAATGTTAGTTAAAAAATATGTTAATGTTAATGTTATGTTAATATAATTAAATATGTTAGTTAAAAAATGTCTTCTTAATAATATTTTTAAAGAATTAATAAAATACCAAGTTTTAATAGTAACTCTTTACTACCATACTGTATGATGAACATATTCTCAGATAAAAGGTTTGCATATTCATCATAGTCTCAATACAGCATTGCTGTTGTTTCATAAAGGCTCTATTACCTACACTGTTAGACATTTCTGTAATTTCTACAGTTATTAACTGTATATCACCCAGTATAATACTGCAAATTCCCTTTGCAGTAAATAACTGTAATAACCATTGCATTATGGGAATTTTCTGTGACGTCAGACCCCAAATACAGAGACTTACTGTATTTTTTAAAATTGCTGTATACTACTGTATTTGCTGTAACGGCCTCATTGGCACGTTAGACAGACCACTTTTCACTGTCGGCTACATTATTAGCAGACACAACTTATTCTCTACTCAACTGCTGGTATCTGACACTGCCGATCACTGTCTTTAATTTTCATAAATATGAAAATACAAAGCTGGGATATTGAAATGAATTATTTAAAACAAAGCGCTGGACTGAATAGATACAATTTTGAGTAAGTTATTTGAAGCTGACAATTTCAAACCTCCAAAAATAAAAAGAAAACTAATTTCTGATTTATCTGAATAACTGATAATGCCCACTGATAACATTTCAAACCAACTGATGTAGTGAGAAACATTTTAGAAGGTTTCCAAAACTATCAGGCATCTAAACAATAGCAGCTATGTTTGCATTTCCTAAGACAATTTGTGTCAGGGCTTCTTGCGAGAAACAGAGAGGACATTTATCTACATATTTTTTACATCAAAATACAGCAGGAATTTTTAGAGAACACAATTAATTTATGCCTAAAAAGGAGGAATTCTTGTTTAATTGGAAATGCTGATAGAACAAGAGGAATTGAGCAGAAGGAAAAAGGGGATGAGGGCTTGAGAAGATAGAGAGGTAAAGAGAGAGGCAGCTGTGCGGTTCTCTTCTTCAGGTTGCTGGTAAACAGAGGGTGGCCACCACGTGCTGTGAAGTCTGATTAAAAGCTGACCAGGGAACTCATTCACGCCTGTGGGACACTATCTCACTGCCTGCACCTGTGTATCGGCACACACACACAAATAAATTTACACACCTAAGCCTGCACACAAACACATGCATGTGATATCGAAGAAAGACGTGGAAAACACAAAGGAAGGAGGAGAAAGGAAATTAGAAGTATGGCGGAAGGAAGCCAGTAGAATCAGCTACAGAAAGTGTAGAGTACTAGAAACGATCAAAGCCGCACTCTCAATGCTATTCTGACGTCGAGATTGGATTGCATGTGCTTTAGATATGATTGTGTAAGACTTCAAGAAGCCCTTTTTGATAGTGCATTTTAATCTAATCTGTTTATGGAGGGAATTTTAGGACTTGTGTAGATAGAGAGAGGAGTGGTCTTATTTCTCAGAGTCTTTATTGATTCAATCAAAAGGAAATCAATGTGGTCTCAGTGAGAGCTCTTGTGTTTCTCTCAACAGCCTGATTGATTCATCAAAGAACAATATGTGCAAATTAGCCGCTTTTATTCTTGTCTATTCCTAATTCCATACTGTCTCAGTACAGTTCTTCAGGCATATGTAACTTAAAATAAAAGGAATAAAATAGAAAAACAGCAGAGGAGATTGTCTTTGAGACATCCAGCTTGAAAACTCATGCCTGTGTTTAACAGATCATATTAATGAAAGTTCAACAATCAATATTCTCAGTTACCTGAAGCAAGAGAAGATGAAAGCAGCAGATAAATAAAAAGCAATGAGAGTGTTAAAGTGAATTTATCACAATTAATGGGGTTTAAGTCACTTTCACTAAGAACACCCCGTACTCCTGGTAAAAACACTATTATGCACACCCTCTTAGTTTATTGCTTTTATAAAATGTTGGCATCAGCAATATGGAAAAAAAATGCCAATTTTAATAAATAATTCATTGTGAGAATAATAATCATGTATATAAGGTGCCAACAGCTGGATTTTAGGGGTGGAACTATATGTTTCATAATATTTATCTAAATTAATAATGCAAAATTGACTTCAGTATAATTTTCTAGATATCCATCCTTTGATAACAGCCTCTTTGCAAAGTCTGCCTTAGATAACAAAACACTCCACACCGAAATGTGCTGCACACTGCTAATATCAAAATAAAATTTTACAGACCTTCATGTTTCTAACACTGGAATTATTCAGAAGTACTACTTGATTATGCTTTTAACTCTACATTTTTTCTATTATTAGTTCTTCTGGTGTTTAAGAACATCTGCAATTTTTTTTTCACATCATCTTTGTTATATATCTGTTACTGGGTGAGCAAAGTTTCAGGGTTGTTTTACATGTAAATGTGCAATCATAACATTTTGGTTTTGATCTTTACAGCATTTCAATAATTAGTCTTTCTGAACTAGGGAGGACTTGTCATAATACATTCTTTTATCTCAAAACATCAAAGAAAATGACTCATGACATGTCTGCTTTAAAACCATAAATATCAGCCACTATTTAATTATTTGATCCCTTTGTCACATTGCCGGTGATGCAAAAACATTTTTTTTTATGACTTCATTTACAAATGAGGCATCATAGAATACAAACAAACTTTACACAGAGGATAGTTGAAATGAAAGCAGGCATTTGGCCATGACCAGGCCATTTGCAGCTGCAGTGAGTTCTCCTTTCATTTCACTGTTAAAAAGTCTTCCACTCCGACAGACTAAAACAAACAGATACATCTGAAAGGGTATGTCAGTGTGAAAATGTACTGGCTCTATCTCTAGCAGTGTGAATGGACAAGGCCGCTGGTACTGTGCACCTGTAAGATGTTTTCTCTGGCCTCCATTGTGTTCATCACAATCCCTTGCTTGCTTTCGTTCTCTATCACCGCCTTTGCACCGAGTCAAGGCTGTCCACCTCTCCCTGCACTATTCTACGATTCACCCTTTCCCTCTCACTTCCGCATAGCCCTCAATGGATGTGGACAATAACCATTCAACCATAGGCACATATTACTACCCTGGACTCATTAAACTCATTGAACACAGACAAATAAAGGCAGCAAACGGTATTCAATAAACCATTCAATACTGAGTATGGGTCTATAGCTGCTGGTACTGCCAGACCCAAGTGTCTGATAACTCTACTGCCGGTTCAAAGTTCTATTGTACTGCATATTGCTTATTGTGTGCTTCTTCTTCTGGAAAATTCTGTGAAAACCAGCTTAAAGTTGATAGCTGGTTTTGCTTTGTTTTTGACAAGTACACGCTTACCATTTACATTTAATCACTAGTCAAAGGTTGATCTAGTAGACCATCTTGGGCAGGGTGGTTACAGACAGTAGACTATCTTGGACCTGGTCCAAAAAAAAAAAAAAAGCAAATAAAAAATAAAAATCTACACAATTATTTAAAAACTTCTAGTCCAAACCATTTATATGTTTTGGTCATGACCTGAGCCACTTTCACACAGTAATACCAGTAAATTACCCGAACGACTTGACCAGTAAATACAAAAATGTGCTGTTCACACAGGCAATGATGTTTCGTCTTTTTACCAGTAAAGCCCCATTCACACATCAGTTTCAAAATAACGGTAAATTCTGTAACATCATTTGTAAACATAGAGGGGTATACGTGGTCGGTGTTTTCATTTTTGTGTCAAGCATTTACATTTATGCAGCTGCTTTTGGCCAGAGACGTTGCATTAGACGACTTCAAATGAACTGGGTCGCCAGGTTTTCACAACAAAACCTGCTACTTAAAACTAGCCCAAAACTTGCCTTCTAGCGCATTCTGGGAGATAAAATACAAGTTTTTTGGTGGGGTTCTCCTGGTAAAATTTGCATTCCAAGGACTAAATATCACGTTATTGAAATCGCTCCAACCTGCGGACATAAAAACAACCCATGGCAACAGTATTAAAGTATCAAAATTTTGCTGGAAAACAGAGGACTTGGAAATCCTGTCAAAGTACACAACATGGTAAATGCGTAATCTGTGTCAGAATGTTATGACTGGCCCAGGGTAGAAACCTTACATCAGCATGTTCTGAATCCATACGTGCTCATACTGGTAATCTCATTCTGCATTCACACATAGCACGTTATCGGTAATTTACTTGTAATGTTACAGCTTCTCACACCGGTAAATTGCCAGAGTGAATTTACCGGTATTTTTGGTCCTGGCTTAGAAGCCAAGTTTAGAAGCCGTGACTGATTTTAAATTAGCTCTGGTCCAAAACCTGTCATTTATAGTCATGACCTGAGCCACTTTCACACTGTAATACCAGTGAATTGCCATAAAATCACCGGAACGACTTTACCGGGAAATACAAAAATGTGCTGTTCACACAGGCAAAGATGTTCCGTCTTTTTACCAGTAATACGGCGTTCACATGTCAGTTTCAAAATACTGGAAATTCTGTGACATCATTTGTACACATGGAGGGGTATACACAGTCAGTGTTTTTATTTTTGTGTCAAACATTCACATTCATGCAGCAGCTGCTTTTGGCCAAGGAAATTGTATTACTTCAAACGGAAGTACAGGGTTGCCAGGTTTTCACAACAAAACCCACCCAATTGCTATCCCCTTCGCAGTAAATTGCCGTAAAATTACCGGAAATACAAAAATGCCCTGTTCACACAGGCAATGACGTTCCTTCTTTTTACCGGTAAAGCCACTTTCATCCATCAGTTTCAAAACACCAGTAAATTCTGTGACATCTGTGGCAATCAGTGTTTTCATTTTATGTGTCAAACTTTCACATTTATGCAAAAAACATTGTATTAGACGACTTAAAAATAAAATAAAGGGTTTGCCAGGTTTTCACAACAAAACGAGCCCAGTTGCTACTCAAAACTAGCCCAAAACAATCATTCAGGGGGAAAATACATGTTTTTGGCAGGGTTCCCCTGATAATATTCGCATTCCAGGGGCTAAATATCACATAATTAGAGTCTATTCAACCTTCGGACATGAGAAACAACCCACGGCAACAGTGTGAGGGTAGCCCAATTTTGTGGGAAAACCGCAGACTTGGCAACACTACTGAAGTACTCAGCGTGGAGTAAATGCATCATCTGCTTTAGAATGTTATGACTGGCCAAGAGTAGACATCTTACGTCAGCTCATTCTGAATTCATACTGCTCATACTGGTAGTCTTGTTCTGCATTCACATACAGCACATAATCGGTACTTTACTGGTAATGTAACTCATACCAGTAAATTACCGGTATTTTTGAAAAGTTTGCACATGAATGGTAATTGACCAGTAAAGCCCGTTTGTGTGAAAGGGATTGTTTATCTGCTGTTCTTTCAGTTTATGGGGCTAAAGTTGACATAGTTGGCAGAACATCTGGTTAGAGCTGGTACTGTAGATCAGCTTGAACCAGCAACAAACCAGCAACTATGTTCCAAAAGCTAGTTTACAAAAGTTAAACTAGTATTATCTTTTTTCAGCAGGGTGGCCATCGAAGTACAGCAGGTCCCAGGTGCATCCAAACTCTGATTCTTTGATTCTGACCTAAATTCTACAGTAAATTGCAAATGTCTACTGTAGGAAAAAATCAAGGTAAAACCAACTTACTGACCTGGTTTGTCAAGCATAGCTGTGTACACCTGACCCAAAAGAAAACTATAGGTTTTAAAACAAAATTATATTATATATTGCATGGATTCCCTGCATCAGTATTCAGCAAATATTGTTTATTGTCCTTAGCTGGTTCTAAATAGTTATTAGCTGGTCTGTGCTTGTCAACATGTACGGTCAGCTGGATTACCATTTGGTGGGGCAGAGGTTGACCTCGTAGACTTAGCTGGTATGACCTTATTTTTACAGCAGGGTAGCCATCAATATACAGCTGATCCCAAGTGTCTGAAAATATTGAATGGTCAGTAAAATTATTTTGCTTTGTGCATGGGTCTGTTGTGTATCTGTTCAGTGGGTAGTACCAACCAGTGGCTTCTGGTGTTTCAAATCTAATTAGCAAAACAAATCATTCAAATAATGCAGATATCTGCTCAATAAGTCTTTTCTTCTTCTTCTTCTTTTTAAATGTTATTGGCTTTTTTTTTTTTTTTTTTTTTTTTTTTTGGAAGTTGCTGCTTTCTCGCCACAAGGGTCCCTATGGATAAGACCAGATGTTCCAGGCACTGCACTTCCCCACTCACTGCTCTAATGTAATATTCATGGCCAAGCAGGCAGGCGTTTATTTATTTATTTATTTATTTCATCATCCTGCACAACAGCAGGCCATGCACAAAGCATCTCTTCCCTCTCCTGTTCTACTCCCTCTGTCTCACTCACCTTTCTATTTCTCCTTTCCTCTTTTTTGTGGGTCTCCCAACACCAGCCTCCAAACAATTGTTACTGTATATAAATCCGCCCACATGGTTCCTTAAAATTTGTAATTCACCTATTTCGTTGATCCACTTTAACTTTATGTTCTTTATTTTCTGTAACACCTTATTTGTCTCTTTTTTAAGGGTATCATGGACCTAAAAATCTAAACTCTGCCGTTTCCTGAGCTTCCTGTGCGACTTTCTTTTTTCTCTGGAGCACAAACACAGAATGTCAGTTTTTGAAAATATGTCCATGATACAAATTTTATATCAGTTTTCTGCACATTAAAACTTGGTGTATTCATGACATGTAATCATGATACTCAGTCATGTAAATGAATCATGAGAAAATTCAATTTTATGCTGACCGATGTTAGTCCAATTCTGCTTTTGGAGAAAAAATAGTCACTTTATGTCCACTTGATTTCAAACTGACATTTTCCACCCCCTCAAAATGAATCTTCTGCATTTATCAAATGCTTTGTCAGTGTTTCTCTGATGTGTACAGTAGTAATGCTTATAAGGTGTCAAATGCACTTTCAGCCGTAGAAATAAACACGAGTTAAGGTATGTACTTAGAAAGTAACTGTTTCATGGAAAGAAGGAAAAAAGAATGGGTTTTTAATGACATGAGGTCAAACTATGATCTAAAGGGAATCCAACAATTCCATCTCTCTCATTCGAGTTCTCTATGGTAAATTGGCCTGTTAGTTTATGAAGGGTTAGTGGAGCAGTGCACCTTATTTTTCCATCACAGATCCCAAAGAGGCTGGCTATGGTTTGGTATTGGCTGACAGGTTGATCTCTAACTCTCCCACTGGTGCTCATCCACATGGCCAGCCAAGCTTCATTCCTGCTGCGATCCAAACACTGGCCAGAAAGAGCACAGGGGCCTGGCCCCTGTCTGAACTCAGTGGTGAAAGATATAACAAGCAGTGCATGGCTGCAAGGCCATGTCTCCTGAGGACCACATGCCCAAACCTGCTTGGTGGTGGTGGAGAGGTGAAGTTGGGGATGGACTCGAGGGGGAAGATAGAGGAAAATGAAGAGAAGAGAGCTGGAAAAGGTCACAGTATCCGGATAAAGAAATCCAATGAAATAAACTAGTTACAACACAATATTTCATAATAAGTTTTCATCAGGCCCCTTCAACCACCTTTCATAGACTTTTTTCGTGATCTAATCAATTCCTGATTGATAAAATCAAGTCTCACACTTGTTTGCCATTTCATAATGACTTTTACTATAGCCTAAAGTTGCTTTCAGGTCAGTCTCATAAAGCGAAACAGCGCTTCCATCATGAGAGTGACCATGTGACCATTTCCTTTGTACCAAAGCACATTTTCCCACTGGAAAACAGTGTGTTGAGAGAGAGAAACAAAGACAAAACATGAGAACGCAAGCAGAAACAAACAGCGCAGAAATGAAAGTCCACAGAGAGGGAGGCGATGAGGTTCTTGACTGCGGTCCAAGCCGACAGCTGACAGCGGCATCAGTGACATCATGTACGAGCAGATGTGGCGGCAGCTTTCCAAGTGCCGCACTACGATTTCCCTCCCTCTGTTTCTCTCTCCCTCCTTCCGTTTGCATCACCTCTTTCCTTGCCCACCCCATTCCCTCTCTCCAGCTCCACCTGTGAGAGGGATTTCACCTGAGATGCACCTGACTGCTCTCCAGTCCGCACACTCTTCGCCGCAGCAGACTTCCTCTCCTCCCTGCTGCATTAGCTCCTAATTACCAGCTAATAAGTCATTACTCCTGCGATGCATGGGGGAATACCAGGGCCTACTCGTCCCATTATTAATGCTGGCATCCACCCTACCATACCGTCCATCCAGTCCTTCTGGTGGGTAGGTGGGATACATGTGGAAGCGGTTCACTGGGAAGGGGTACACACAAGAACATCTCTATGATACAAATAATCAAATAAATAATAAGAAATTAATAATTAGTAGTTCTTGCATGCATCTCTGTTGTTATTGCTGACACTTGGATAAACTCGTAACCTGGTGCACAAATCACCATCTGTGCAGTTTTTTGAAAAAAAAAAGAAAATGAGAAGATTTAAATAAGAAAATGTGATAGACTTGCAGAGGATAAGACCACTTGGACCACTTTTAGCTTGATTAAATGTTAGCTGCTTATTGATAGCTGTAATTCCAGCTGCATAAGTTTATGATGCAGTTGCATTATATTCGTTGGAACTACGGTCTTGGGAAACGCTGAACTGTTAAACTATGTCGGTAATGATGGAACTTGCACCCAAAGTTTCCTAAAGCCTGTGACACATTAAACCAAGAATAAAAAAACTAGCAGTGATGAAAGCCAACTGTGTTGTCGCTTTGCATCAAAAAGTTGCACTTCAGTGCTGCAAAGACTACAGCCAACTAGCATTTATGCTCTGCAACTGTGTAAGAGGAAATAACTACAATAGCAGAAGGTGGCAGTGGTCTACATTTGTCATTTAAAACCGGAAACCGAAACTAGGACTGCAGATATACAAACCATAATCAAAACAGCACTTGCTTACCATTTTGAATATGAATAATCACTTGGTCTTCCCTTTCTTCATTCCAGATGGCCATATCATTATGAAAATATTTGTGTATTGGAATGCTCAGGCGTCTGCCCTCTTGACTTTGGTGCTAGCTATAGCTCACTTTTTTTTCTTCTTGTACACTGGTTTGCTAACCTGAATAACCTATCAGAGTGATCTCGCTCACCGACTGTCCAAAACCAATTCAACATGCTTAATCAGATAAAAAAGCCGCTGATGGGGTCTGACTAGTGGGAATGGTGTGCTGCAAAAATGGAGAGACATCCAACGATGACCTGACGTTGGTCAAAGGTCGACTAGTGATTTCACAATGTCACTGACTTAACAATGCTTGTGGAAAACACACCACATATACTAGCACAGCAGCCTAGTATCTACATATAGCAAGGTACTAACAACCATCCCAAAACAGCCTTAGAAAACAGCTGCCAGTTTCGCATAGGCATGCAACACACACATTAATGCACACATTTACCTTATGAACATATTGACCTCAGAATTCAAAATTCTACTGTGTAGTCATTGATAAATAGCAGGATGTTTCATGTACTCATATCAGAGTATGCACTGAGTTGCCACTTGTGTGTATGTATATGTGTGAGTGGATACACATGCCTGAAATTTCACTTCTGTACTTCAAAATTTGATCAAACATGAATACACACTCCATTTAACCGAAAACCACTTGAAATGTGAGGAAAACTGTAGAGCCTTTCTGCATGACTGCATAAGTGGACGTCTTCTCATAATCTGAGTATTTCATCCCCACTACTGTTCTGTAATGTGATACGTATGTGTAATATTTAGAAGAAGCCATGCTCTGCAGAGCAAATGCTGTTTATTTACAGCACATCTCTGAAGTTGTACATTAGAGAAAAGCCTTCCGGGGGGAGGGGGAGTACAGGAGGGAGTGAAATGATGGCAGGGAGAGATACAGAGACAGAGAGAGAGAGAGAAGGCAGCAGCTGTGCTGGAATTAATGTCTGCATGCCAAATTAGAAACACCATGCATCTCCGTCAGAACAAAAAAAAAAGGGGGGTGAAGAGAGGGGGTGGACGTACAGACAGATTTCTGGCACATCCTGCGGGTGACAAGAACGCTTACCACTTACCACACGTAGAGCTAAAGAAAAACAACAAAGCAAATTCTATAATGGGGTCACTATGTGCAAATCAAGTCATTGCTGTGTTATATTGGACATATTGCCCTGCTCAGGAATTCCCAACATACCGGTTTGCATTTTAAATGTTAAGTAGTGAGGTTTGCTAAGGTAAGTATCTCTACTGCTGTTGCTTATAATTATGGAAATGAATTTAAACAAATTCTAGGATATTACACTTTATTCTAAATACTTTAGAATACAGCTCCGTCATTAGTGAATAACTACACAGGAACAAATGACTAATGCACTTTTAACATTCTAGTAACTACTATTGACTAACAAGAAAATGACGAATCAGTAAGTAATAGTGCTCAGCTGATAGTAGTAGTTCACTATTAGCTAATCAGTAACTACTATTTTTTTCATATCTCCCAAAGAACTAATAAGAACTACTATATACATGTTCATAATTAATGTGAATGATGCAAAATGTATAATTAATTCTAAAGTAAAGATCATGGTAACCCAATGACTCAGGATTCGTATTCTAAAGTGAAGATCACGATAACTCTCTAGTAATGACTGAAATCATTGTAAGCTATTGAGGTATATGTAAGGTTTTGGATAGTAATGGCTCAAGTGTTACTACATACCTCAGAAGGAATTACTAATTATTTTGATCAGTATTCTAAAGTGAAGATCATGGTAACCCACTAGTAACGACTTAAGTGTTACCAAAGCCATTGGAAGTGTAACTATCCAGAACCTTACAAAAACCTCAATAGTTTTTAATGACTTTAGGAGTTATCATGGTCTTCACTTTAGAATACGGATCCAAATAATATTTGGTAATACCCCAGTCATAAGTAGTGGGTTACCATGATCTTCACTTTAGAATTAATTATACATTTTGCATTATTTACATTAATTATGAACATGTATATAGTAGTTCTTAGTAGTTCTCTGGAAAATAGTAGTTACTGATTAGCTAATAGTGAACTACCACGTTCAACTGAGTGCTATGACTTGCTGAGTTGTTAATCAGAGTTTCTTGTTAGTTAATATTAGTTACTACAATTTTAATAGTGCATTAGTCATTTGTTCCTGTGTAGTTATTCATTAATGATGGAACTGTATTCTAAAGTGTTACCAAGACTTGGGGGTGCAACATAGTAAAAAAAACACTCAAAACACCTTAACAATCACATAGCAATGCCCTGCCATAACAAATCAGAACACCTGAGTAAGCACCCAGATTATACTTGCAAATGCATAGCAATGTGCTAACATCCACCCAAAACACTTTGTGCAGCTGCATAGCAACACCTTGACAACCACACACAATGCACTGCAATACATGTAATCGTTCATAACATCCCAGCAATATCATTGTAATATGGTAAGGGTAGCAACAACCCATTCACATAGCAATGCCCTGCCAACAATTCAGAATACTATTGCAGCTTTCTTCCTGTGATTAGAACGCGTTCTACTAACTTTATTTTCAACCAAAATATAACATTATGTTAACGTTAATTTTTAATATTTTAAGAACATTATAATTTATAATTATAAATTATAAATTATAAATTTTGAATTTTATAAATTTCCCAGTTTTGTGGCCATTATTAGAACATTATTGAACAGTTACAAAAATGCTTCTTACAACATTTTGCCAACTTTATTTTCACCCAAAATATAATGTTATTTAAATGTTTATTTTAAAGGGAACCCCAAGAAGTCTAAACACCCCTGTATATCAAATGAAATTAGTGCTGAGAAACTCCTTCAGTGGCTATAGTGTCATGACAAACATCTGCAAGTTTACATCCTGCCAAGATGTCATCTAGCGTTTCTTGTCTCTGTCGTTTGTAAGCTCTTTCAGTAGCTGTAGTCTACTAAAAGCCTCAAATGCATCAGGGCAAAAGTGGAAAGAGCAAAGATGCAGGTCTTTAGGAAGCTCTGTTCATCCACATCTTACCATTCTTTTCTCCTCTTCTTATCACTAGGAAAGCAGTGAATCGCTTCTCTTGTTGCCCTTCGACTGAGAATTAGCCTACAACCAAAAGCCGCACATTGCAGCACATCAGTATTTTATTTTCCGAGTTGTGTTGTGGTAAAAATAGCAACAGGTAGTGCCAGTAGCTCACCAAGTGCAATCATCTCACGTCACTGAAATACTGGCGCCCCCAGTAGTCCAAAATACCTTTAAAACTATGTGGATTTTTTAAATAGCTTACATCATGTCATGGGTTTTCTACTATATATTCCAGTAAGAGACATCATTTACATTATATTAAGCCATAAAAGTCTTAATACCCAGGGTTCCCTTTAATATTCTAAGAATGTTAAAAACGTAAATTTTTCTTATAGTGATTAAAAATATATTTAAAGGTTACAAAAATGTTTCTTAGAACATTCATTGAGTAAGGGAAAATTGATAACGGGCCGTTGAATTATTTGAAAATAATGCACAGGTGTCAATTATTTTGCTTAAACTATGGTTTCCACGCCTCAAGACAATGATCAGATGATATATTTTAAGGCATTTGTCCAGTTTTTGTCCTTAAAACGCTATTTTGAGTAGGATTAATTTCTTACGCATCTCATCCAACGCCTCCTTTGCTAATTCCAAAACGTCATTTTTGACCTATTAACGGAGGACTGAGCCATTGATAGCAGATTAATGCAGTTAATAATGAAGTTATTAGACAGACAGACTGACAGACAGGTAGACGAAGAGAGAGATAGAGAGAGAGACAAACAGATTAAGTGTGTGTGAATTAGCCTACCTCTCTATGTCTCTCAAAAGTGTTCGGCAGCAGTGTCTTTACTAATAGTGAAACTTTTCTGAAGGAACAGCACCGTTGTTTTGCCGCTTGTGAGAAGTCATGTAGTTTTTAAGTTGTTAAACTATTACTGATCAAATAGTCAGAGCAGCACTAAGAACATTAGCGGGTATATTTACGTGTGTGCAAACTGTACATGTGTACGTCTGTAATAGAGAGAGAGTGGGAGAGATAGTATGTGCTTTCCATACATAATAAAACATAATTTTGTGGCAAAAATTTGGAAATAATCATTGTTTTTATTCCATCGTTTATTGTATTTATTTGTTTGACCACTGTTGTTGTGTGTTTTGGGTATTTTGAAATAAATGAAATGTGTGGCGAAATTATATGGGCATGTAATGAGGTCAAGGGCTGCTTGGAACTGCGTTCGCCGTGCGTTTTCCTGAAAATAATTGCACACCTTAGAACGTTCGTCAGCCAATCAGATTCAATGGCCCCATAGTGTAAATACAAATAATAAAATAAGGATGTTTTCAGAATGTTGTTCTCAGAATTTTTTCTCTCAACGTTATGAGAATGTATATCAAATATTAATACAATTATTAAAACGTTTAATAAATATCTCTTTAAAAATGTTTTGTCCTAACGTTTACATTAGTGTTAGCTGGGATCCATTCAAAACACCACATAGCAACACTCTGACAACAACCCACACCTTAGCAACAACACTGTAATGCATACCACCCTAGCAATAGGATTGCATTCACTCAAAACACATTAAGACCCAACAATCCAGAACACCGTAACAACTGCATAATAATGAAAACACCTTGGTAACATCTTGCATTGTTGCAGTAAGGGCAAACACCTCTGCTATTTTCATCATGAAATGTAAAAAATGTAGTTTTGTGTGTGCTTTTCTCTGGAGTATATGTGTGCATGTTGGTGTATGTGTGTGCTGGCATTAGGTGTTTATTTGTATGTACCATGTGACAGTGTGGGCCGGTGGGATGCGGTGACACGGTGATGGAAGAGTCAGAGTGCAGAGGTGTAGGGCCACCAGTCTGAGCACGACCCCTCGGGAGATGGCCCCGAATAACATTAGCAGCCACTGGATCAATAATGACTTTACAGGCTCTTTCTAATGATACCTGCAGGGCACAGGGTTACACGCCTGGGGGCACGGACCGCACTGCTCTGCAGCCATGAATACACAATGAGTTTGCGTGTTTGTGTGTGCACATGCACGCACCATATATTCCAAGAATTGCCATGTATGTTTGCTCATTCTGGATACAAGACTTTGTTTGTACCTGCGGTGTGTGTGTGATCAGAACATACAGCGCTGAATGGACTTTTCTGCTTTATATCTAAATGAGAAAGTCTTTGTGTACTATCCGTTTGTCATAAAAGCATACCTTACTTAAGGGATGTGTGGTGCTCTATAGCGTACTGTGTATGCGAATGCACATGTGTGTAAAGGTGTTAAAGCGAAGGTGAGGAAGATGTCGACTGAAGGACGCATATGAGCATATGGTGGGTCGGTTTGGTGTGTGTGTGTGTTTGTGTGTGAGGGAGCTGTTGTTAAGCAGGGTTCCATTACATTTTTTCAGGTAAAGTGAGACAGAGAGGCAAACTGCATCTATAGCATGCTCAGCGTAATACGCATTACAGAACAATAGAAAAGAAACAATGTGAGAATCATGTGGTAGTCAAAATTAATGAGGAAGGTAGACTATTAAAACAAACCCATTATGCTGAAGCGCTAGTGTCTATTTCCAGACAATAACTCAGCGGCAGGTTTTTGAATGGTTTGTGTGTTGTGAATGAGGAGAGGAAGCATACTTTTATGGGAAGACGCAAGCAGCATTAACTGTACATCATAACAGTTTTGATATATTTTAACATGGGTCTCCTTCTGAGACCAAAATTTGATTCTAAACCAAAGTTGAGCTAGTATAGAGATGTGCAGAATGATTGTGAATACATTTGAAATGGATATTTTATTGTAAATAACAATCCTCTGATTATTTTTTCCTTTAAATAGAGACTGTGGAAAAGTTTACATATCATGAGAATTAGAGTACAAAACATGCACTGTGTTAACACATATTTGTGTAGGATAGAAATTATTTAGCATTTTTCCTGCATGCTAAAATCTTCAGCTAAAAAACATAAGCATTTTTAATAAATTAACAAAAACAAAGAGCAGTTTGATCATTTAGTTTTATGTTTAATGTTAATAATGGTAGGTTTAATGTTAAGGATATTAATTACAGTGGTGTGATTGTTGTGACATTGCTTTTATACAAAAGAATTGACCCAATAGCTGTTCATTAAGACTTCCATATTTTGTTCTCCATGCATCCACACTGTAGATGACAATATTGATGCTGCAAATCAATTAATAATTAAATAAATAACCCTAATTTAAGTATTTACAAGTTATCTCTATAAATAAGTAATGATTCAAAATGTGTTTATTTTATACTAAGTAGTTCAAGACTGGTAACATATTTACTGACATATCATTCAACACTTGCTGATATAAAAATTGTAATTAAATTTTATTTGCAGCACTACTTGTGCACAATGCACATTTCTTAATATTAAGCATAAACTATGTTTTAATGTCACTACTGATGAGGATTGTATGATCTTTAAATATGTGTAAATGTATGTCCTTAAAAATGAAATGCAAGTGTACCTACAGTATACTCGCAGTAGTTCCACCTTAGCCCAATCAAATATACTTCAGTATATCTTTAGTTGGTCCTCAACACTTCTTCCGCAGAATTAAAATGCATTAAGTATAAAATTAATTGTTCCAATTTAGCAGACTTTAAATATCCCATTTTAGTATACTAAAAGTACAATGGCAGGGTATTTTATTAGGTACATAATATGTAAATGTATTTGTAGTATACTTAGCAGGAAATAAATGTCTTTTAAATGCATTTTCCACTAGGGATATACTGCAGCTAAATACGGACTTCCACTAACGTACAATTTTGACAAATCCAACAACCATTGCAGTTCTTATAGAAACTTGAACTCATAGTAATTTAAATTACTAATAAACACAGGGACTTTAAAAAGATTTGATCCAAAAGGAACTACCCACTAGCATACAGTAATACTGCAACAGTAATTGGTACTGGATCTAAAATAATCATATTCATATACATCCAATTGTTGGGGCATAACTAGTTACATTTAACAGCGTTTTGTAATTTAATTACAAAATAAATGTAACTGTAACATAAAAAGTATGTAATTAAATTACAGTTATGAAAATGTTAATGATTGCAAGGGGGGGGTTAAATCTCAATACTTTTAGTATTAATATTTACTATTTCTTGTCATGATTTTAAATTTATATTTAACCTCAGAACACCCTCAAAGTTAAAAAAAAAAAAAAAAAAAAGGTGCTAAAGTCTGAATTTTGTGGTGGCCGTGCTTTAAAATTAAATTATTTTTATGATCTTAATTCAAGAGATGAGGGATTTTGAAAGTTGGTTTGATTGCTTCTATTACATATTTGTCAGTCACTTTGGATAAAAGCATCTCCTAAATGACTAACTGAAAATGTAAATTGAAAAAGTAATCAAATGTAATCAGTTCTGTTACTTTAATAAAGTAATATTATGTAATAGTTAGACAACTTATTACATTTTAAATAGGGTAATCTGTAACCTATTAAATTTCCAAAGTAACCCTCCCAACACTAAATAGGGAGCGCTGGGCACAACCTAACACTTTTTGAATCTCTCAGTTTGTGTAAATCCACGTGGAGTTCAGAGTATAATTTTTATACACGTTACACTTGTCTAGTACAAGTGTAACGTTATACACTTGTCTAGTACAAATATGTAGCTTTGTTTCATAATTACAGTGTGTACGTTTTTTGTTTTTTGCCTCAAAAGAAAGGAAGTGAAAAATGACAACATGCCCCGTAGGTGGGGTACATTGTAATATGTGAGGGGCACGTTGTAACATGACCATATGACAGCTTAAAATGTTGTCTGATCAAATACACAACAAACTAAAATGTTTTGTCAATAAAATAAAATGATTAATTTTTTCAAATAAAATAATGGTGTTTTTTAAGAATTTAAAAAAATGTACACATTGCAACCATGCATGGGACGGCTGTGATCGCAAAACACAGCTATACAGTATAGTTCAAAACAATGTGCGCAAATAGATGAAACACATTCAGACATTCAGAAAAACACTTCCCTCCCTCCACACACAGCTCTCATAGAAAACGAGACACATAAATGAGCCAAAATGCTTTACATTTCTTGAAATATTAATTTCTCAACATTAAACATTCTTTGTCAGTCTTTATTCACCTGTTTCTTGTGGTTTCTTTTTAAAATCCATAAAAGTAAATAGTGAAAAAAACGACATTGCTAATGTCATAGAAAAGCATAGTTCAATAATAACACAGTGTTACAGCGTTACCCATCAGCGCAACTGGAATATAAAAGTGGTTGGTGTCTTCTGATGGTTTGCCATGCATTAATAAACTATCTAAAATGGATAAATCTCCAGATTGGAGATTAAAATAATAGCGGATTTGTCTCATTTTGAATGAATTCTAAAAACTGAGATGAAAAACTTACTTCAGCCAGAAATTTACTTTTACTATGGTAAAATAAATATTCAGGGATATCTTCAAAAGGCTTTTGAATTTTGGCACACTTTTTTCTCTATATAGTGTTCCTATGGCAACTAGTAAATGCCATAAATTTGGTTATGCTAGCGTGTGTGGAAATATTTAAACCACGCGTTACAACTAACCCCGCTCACCCCTACATCCCACTTTGATTCATAAAGTTATGTAAAGTAGCCTACACAAGCTTACGTTTAGACGTCATCATTAAAACATTTAGCTTTTTGCTAACATTTAATAGCAACTGTAACCAAACAGATTCCTGAATGAAAGTGATGAAGCCGATGATGCACAGGGCTCTTGACTGCAGAAACAGAGATGTGTAGCGTACGGCTAAGTGCTAGAGATTTGTCAAGAGAAAGTACTCAACAGCAAAATTGCTAACAGCCACTCAAAGTGTGCCTAAATCGAAAAACACATACACAATCATGCAAACAACAAAGCGTAGAGCTCTCAGCTACATAATTGCTAACGGGGAGTACTACCTTTCAAATATTTGAACCGCCACCCGTTAAAATCACCAGGGGTCGATGCTACACCCTTGCACTATTGATTACACACTCCGAGCCAACCTCACAGTGGGAAGGGTGGCCATTTTGGCACTTTCGTTGGGGATAGCGAAACGTGCCGTTCTTTTTGTTCTCTGCTGAAACAAAGCCCTCTTATTTCTACCCGCAGTACCTCCCCACCCTCTCATTCCCCCCCTCGTGTCTGACCGAGCACCCCCCCCCCCAACCACCCCATCACACATACGCACCCACCCTCTCTCGACACCCCCCGGGAGGTGACATCTGCCGGGCCGTGCTCGGCTGGTTCCAGATGCAGCGAGCGCTAATTTCAATTCCATCATCCTCTCCCAATCAGCTCCTCTCTCCCCAGTGCAACATTAACGAGCCTCTTTCATTTGAATACGTAATTAGCCGCCCGAGCACTCTGCTTCACTAATTTCGAGACAAAGGATCGGGGGTGGGGGACAGACAGAGAACGGGGGAAGTGTGGCGGTGAAACCTGAAAAAAAAAGAAAACATTTGCATGCCAATTTAGGAAAGGGGGATGTTTTTCCACCATGCGATAGGGTTGCGAGTATTTTTAGGTGCTCTTTTTCGTTCTCTTTGTTTTATTTTCCTTGTTCCTCTCGCAAACGCTCTCTCCCGCTAATGGTGTATCGCTTGTACGGAACCCTCAGGCCATCCATATAAATGCTGACAAAACAGTCAAGCTTACAAATAAGATGCATGCACATAACATGCATCTGCAAGCTGCAAAATATGTACAATGAACATCCCACTGGTTCATTCCAACAAAGGTCATGAGACAGAAAACCATGAAATATGCAAATGTACACGCAGAAATCACACCTGTGTGCAATGCCTCGCACGGAAAAGCTGGCATTTTGGGATGTTGAAACGCCCTGAGGTAGTCCTCGCACACCTGGAAGGTGCTAGAGTGCTGCTTTATTGCAGCTTTCGCTTTTTTGCCTAATAGAATATTACTCATGTGTGTATGTGTGAGAGATACACACACACACCTGTCTGTCTGGGCACAACACCTCGGTGAAAGTGTGGGTGAGTGGATGGTGATATTATTGCAGTGCATATGTGTTGATGTCACAGGCATGCATTTGTGTTGACGTGCGCGTGAGCGGTAGTATCATGGCACCATATGTGCGTATGTAACACTATCGCCATTCTGAGGGTGCGCACACGTGGATGTTTGTGTATTGTACAGTATCTCGCAACTGTATCGCTCTCCCTCTCTCTCTGGTCTCCTGCCAGCCCAGTGCTGTTGTCAGTCAACTGGAAGCCAAATGGGCTCTTTGATCCTATTAGGGCCCATGCCAAATCAACACTCCCCTCATTAGAGCCAGCACGCGCCAGCTAACCGCACACACAGCCTGGCAGCGCCCACCTCCCTTCTGTCCCGCAGAGAGCAGGCAGGCATTACCCTCTGTTTATCGATCGCCGTGGTGAAATTCTGCATATTGATTATTTCTGATCAATCACAGGGCGGATCGTCCATGGGGAGAATTTAGCAATGTCATGGAGATTCAGTCCCAGTTTCAGAGTTAAACCATTAGTCACTGTCAGGCCACAGAGACTTTTCATTACAGCTCTTCACACAGGACTGTTGTCAATCACTATGGTTGAAAACACTTTTCAAAGCTAATACACTAAACTAAAATATTGCTATATTTGTTTAAACATCTCGACCTGACTGCGGTAGCACATAAATGATATATTTAAGATTTAAGGTAGTGTGTTGACTGCCCTATGCTATACTAGGGCTTGTTTTACTAAACAGGGCAAACTACCGCAAGAGTGCAGTTCCAAAACAGCGCAGAGGGGAGGGGAAATTTCTGCGGGTGATTTAAGGAGCTACTTCAACCCAAAATAAAAATTTTGTCATTAATCACTTACCCCCATGTTGTTCCAAACCCGTAAAAGCTTTGTTCGACTTCGGAACACAATTTAAGATATTTTGGATGAAAACCAAGAGGTTTGTGATCGTCACATTGACTGCCAAGTAAATACCACTGTCAAGACCCAGAAAAGTATGAAAGGCATCGTCAAAATAGTCCATCTGCCATCAGTGGTTCAATCTGAACTTTATGAAGCAACGAGAATAATTTTTGTACACAAAGAAAATAAAAATAATGACTTTATTCAACAGTTAGTCTCATCTGCGTCACCGTTACGCCATTTGGAGAATATCCGCTGAACGCAAACTCAGCCCCACCACATGGATATGCTGTTTTCATTCAAATCAAAGCGTAAAGAACATAGAAGACGTATCCTTGTGTTGGGGCTGACACAGAACAGCGTATGCAATTTACATCCAGTGGATATTCTCCAAAATGGCACTATGATGATGCAGATGAGACAAATTGTTGAATAAAGTCATTATTTATATTTTTTTTTGTGTACAAAATTCTCGTCACTTCATAAAATTCAGATTGAATCACTGATGGCAGATGGACTATTTTGATGATGCCTTTCATACTTTTCTGGGTCTTGACAACAAAGCTTTTACGGGTTTGGAACGACATAGGGGTAAGTGATTAATGACAAAATTTTCATTTTGGGTTGGAGTAACCTTTTAATAACAATGTGCAAATTAAAGAACACAGACACAACATCTCATTTAGATATCAACCATATACGCAATATACCAAGCGCAGCACAAATTAGCGTAGTCACAAATAAAGAATAAAGAAATAAAGAAGCCACAGTACGTTGTAAAGAACCAGACGCCCAAAAAATAAGGTTTCTTAGAAGTTTTGATAGACCTGGTCTTGCGTGACTCCTAGTTGAGGGTTCTAAGTCGTCTTTTATTTCCTGAAGCAGATTTAAAAAAAACATTGCTTGGCCAATGAGATGTTCGAATAATGTGGTGTTCTGGCATTCCAAATAAATTAATACATGTTGAAAAAAATTCTCTCCCTTATACCACGTTCTCTCTGTTCTCTGCGGTGCCTCCTCCTAGCAACAATAATTGCAGCTATTTCAAGCGTAAAAAATAGTTTAAGACATGCTTTTTTGGGAGTTAAATAATGGCGCAAATGCCAATAATTTGATAAGCGCAATTGTTAGTAAAACGGATTGTGTGATTCATTTGAATAATCTCCTCCCACTAATTTTGCATCTGAAAGGGAAACTCCTACAAATGCATATTCAATTGTGTCAGGCGCAAAAATAACTGTGCCCATGCTTTTTCAGCACTAATTTTTCACTACGTGTCTTTAGTAAAACCTCACAGTACAATTTAAAGCCAAAAGACACAAACTGGCCCAAAATGTTAAAAGATAAAAACAAACAAACAAATGTTTAAAAAAAAAAAAAGTTTTGGAGAATCAGTGTATAGCTGCAATATGAGTGGATTTTTTTTTTAATGCGTGTTATATTTTTTGATGCATGTTATAGAAACAGCTTGCTACCATATATTGCACCACAGTGAAAAAAAAAATCATACAAGCTACAAATATTATTTATCATAAAGAACATGGCGTACTTAATATATTTCCTTAGACATAAGCCAAAATGTTACTTAATATAAGTAAATGTAATTTTTTTTTTACCTTTTTTATTCAACAAACATTTAAATGTTTAATTTAATATAAATAAAAACAACTTCAAAACACCTTAATGTTTATTGTGATGTCTTTTAAAATATCCAGCGTATGTTCTGTTCTGTTATGTATGTATGTATGTATGTATGTATGTATTAATTAATTAATTAATTAATTAATTATAATGCTAGCCAGTGTGTGTTCTGCATATCAACACTCAACACTCAGAAACCATGCTTTTTGATTAGACCAGTATAATAATGCATTTTAAAGCATCATCTGAAAGCTGATCCATTGACATATAGTTTGTTTGGATAGGACAATTATTGGCCGAGATACAACTATTTGAAAATCTGCTATCTGAGGGTGCAAAAAAAAAAAAAAAAAAAAAAAAATCAAAATATTGAGTGAAATCACCTTAAAAGTTGTCCAAATGAAGTTGTTAATAATGCATATTACTAATCAAAAATTAAGTTTTGATATATTTACTGTAGGAAATGTACAAAATATCTTCATGGAACATGATCTTTATTTAATATCCTAATTTGTGGCATTAATTAATATCCTGATTTTTGGCATTAAAAAATAAATAATTTTGATCCATACAATGTATTTTTGGCTATTGCTACAAATATACCTGTGCTACTTAAGACTGGTTTTGTGGTCCAGGGTCACATTTTACTTCTTACAGTACATTTCTATCATATGTAGTGTGTATACACTACACATTATAAGCATTTTATGGATGACATGTTCCTCTAAAATGTACAACATAAACAAATTACAATTTAAGAAATAATATAACCCATAATTGCCTTGAACCATGTGACAATAATGTAGCATACTATTATTTTAAATATTAATTGTTGCATACTGCATTATGTTGTGAAATATAAAGTAGTATACAGTACAGTATGTAGTGTGTTAATATTCCATTCTAAACATAATCAGCATATTCTCTTTCACTTCATGCCTAATATACTTCATACATTTTATATCCAGTTGTGATTACTATTATTATAAATATGTATATGTTTCACCATTCCTTATCTTTGCAAACAGTCTTAACTGAAGGAACTGAAGAGACAGAGAGGGGAATGGGAAATGAGTGTTCACCTTTCTCTCTTTGCAGTGGGCTCCAGGTGACTTAGATGTTATTGACCTGTCCAAATCAGAGGTGGTGACCCACATCTCATGCTTGATGACCTTTCTACAGAGAGGAGACTGACATCATTCTGTGCGTTATTTACAGCAGCGGTCTGACCTCTCACTATGACCCACGGGGCACACTGAGTACCTGCAGAGAGAGTAAATGGGCCTGCCTGTCCTCAGGGACGAGCTTCACAACTCCCTAGTTGATTCCTTAAAGCTTCTTTCTGCCTTTTCTTAGCACACACATACACATAAACACATTCACACACACACTAGGGATTTCCCATTGAAATCTATTGTTTTTATATTAAGCTCATTTCATATGCTGCACACAAACCCTAGACTTTTTCTGAACTGTACCACTTAACAGAAACCTTTAGAAATGTGAAAAATAATTAAAAGTGTTAAAGGGATAGTTCACTCACAAATGAAAATTCTGTCATTAATTACTCACCCTCATGTTGTTCCAAACCCGTAAGACATTTGTTCAACTTCAGAACAGAGCTTTTTATCCCTTTTTTTTTTTTACCCGTATTAATACAACATCAAGGTAAATAGCCAAAAAATAATGACTGAAAGCATTGTCATCAGTATTAGTTTTATTTCAGAGATAGATTACAAGCTAGCAGTAGAAATAAAATGTAAATAAATTCTAAATCATCTTCTTCCCTTCTTCATCTCCATCATTGGAATCATTCATTACTTGTTTGTTTTTTATTAGTATTATGTTGTTAGGAAGCATTTAAGGTGTTCTCCTTCACCCCCAAATGATTTTTTTAATCTGTTTATTATTTACCCATTCTAAAGACACTGAAGAAGAAAAAGACTCTGAGAATGATCTCACACTGTAGAAAAAAATTTGTTACCTCGCTGCCTTAAAATATTTTAGTTTAGTCAACTGTCACTTAAATTAACATTAAGTAACTTAAAATTTCAAGTTGACTAAACTAAAAATTTTAAGGCAGCGAAGTGACAAATTATATTAAGTTGAAACAATGTTTTGAAATATATATATATATATATTTTTATAGTTTTTTTTTTTTTTTTAGTTTATATACATATATGCATTTAAACTGTCTGGTGAGTTTACTACGGTACAAATGCCAAGCAAATGACTCCTTATCTGTTCAAGTGATACAGATAAACAAAGACCTTGTGGTTCTCGTAGCATCAGGAAAGAAAGAGTTAATCCAGCTCCGGCATGTTGTCTCTGCATCAGTGTACATTATATACTCTTCATTTGCATACTGCAGCGCGAGCTCAATTAAAATGAACTTTTAATTTCTTAAAAGTAAATTAGTTTTGCATGTGATGCGTGCAAATGTCGGGATAATGGGTGCTTTTTAATGAGTGCCAAAGCTGAGCGCATCCGATAAACTCCAGAAGAAGGGGGGGGGGGGGAGGTGGTGAATCGAGTCAGGGGATGCCACGCTCAGAAGAACTGCACCATCGCTCTCCCTCCCAATATCACTCTCTTCTCAGTGTGACCTCAGGGCCAGAGGTGGCCTTTGTGTAGTGAGTGGAGCTGATGTCACAAGCTGAACAGGTGCACACGGAGAATGGGTTTCGTTGTTGCGCTGCCATGGCTGCATAAACAAACGTGCTCTCTTGCCCATCCACTTGCAGCCCTGAGTTGCCATTGTCGTCCGCCTGAAAATGGTGTTGAACACACTCACTCACACATGATCAAATACACACACATGTTAAAACACATTGGTAGATTGTTTGTTGCTCTCTTGAAGGGATATTCATGAAGCTGACCCTGCAATGCACACTAACACACATAGCAGTAGCTATGTGAGTGTGTGATGCTAGCTCAGCTGCAGGTGTGTTCAGTGTTGGTCTCCATGGTCCACAGATCTGACTGAGCAGGGCCTATTAGAAATTTCACTTAGTTTGCAATGCATTGAATCCCTTTAAACTTATGAATTTGTCAGACACCTTTATCCATTACATTTAAAGTAGAGTTCAGATGCAAAACCAGCTAAAAGCCATCTCGGTCAAAAATGAGATAATGATACTGAGTGAATGCTCCTGACACATAATATACGTTTATCAAATACTTTTACTTCAAACTTGCTAAATTCCAGCCGCAGCCCAATCAGAAGTACCAGTACACATAGAAACCTATACAAAGTAGCCAGAAATAAATGCTAATTTTAAAGAAATACGTCAGATGGATTTAGAGGCTTTTGCATCTGAACTCTTCATATATTTTATCAGTTCATGCATTCCCCAGGAATTAAAACCATGACCTTGGTATTGTTAGCACCACGCTCTACTGTGCTACATAAATGCTGAATTCAGTGCATTGATTTCAATGGCTGGGTGTTCATCCAAACATGAAGCAAATCTTTTCAAAGTTTGCAAAAAAGGAAAAAAAAAAAGCAAATTATGTGTATTTCCATTAAGTTGCTTGAGTGGATGATGGTGGTATTGGTAATCGAGTAACCAACATTAAATAAAAATTTTAAATTAAACATTAAAACATTAAAACATTAAATTAAATTTTTATTCTGGAAGTGAACTAATCCTTGATGAAAATGAAAACAGAAAACAAATTCAAATGATAAAATAATAATAATAATAAAAAAACTAAACTAAAAAGTAATGAAAAAAAAAAAAAAATTGGTAAAATAATTAAGATTTTTAATGATTTTGAAAGAAGTTTCTTATGGTCACCAAGGCTGCATTTGAATAAAACTTCAGTAGCAGGAACACTGTTAATAACAAGACATTTCTTGAGCACCAAATCAGCATATTTGACCTATTTGACCCAGAAGGCTGGAATAATGTTGATGAAAATTCAGCTCAGGCATCACAAAAATAAAATACAAAAATATATTAAAATTATAAATATACTAAATAAATATACTAAAATTAAAAATATATTCAAATAGAAGACAATTATTCTGAATTATAAATATTACTGGTTTTGCTGTTTTTGAAGAGACTTATTCCAAAAACATAAAAAAAACTTTATTATTCCAAACTTTTGACCACCAGTGTATATCTATAACGTAAAACCCTGCTTTCCATACCATCGAAATGCATCATTCACACTTTTATCTGTCAAACGCTCTGTCAGATCTCTAGTGTGAAAGTTTCCAAAAACACATCCACATTCAAACTGTGCGTGCATGTTTATGTGTTTGTGTAAGAAGAAGATGTTATTTAGCAGACGTGCTGCATACTTGATACGTTCGCAGCATGGTGTGGTGAAGGGTCTATCTATTGTTTCTGCTTGGAGACAGCCTCGCACTCACTCATTCGCTCACCCACACAACACAGCTGCACAGGCCCAGATGAGGGCGGTTGTACCTGAGAGGCAGTACTGGCGCGAGCTGCATGCTAAAACCTAATCAGCTAATGTTGATAAAGGAGGCGGGGTAGGGACATCTGTTCACACAACACAAACCTCATTTGAATCACAAGATGAAATGACTCACATCTGGTGAATTGGAAAATATTCTCTAGCTTCTCAGGCTCCTCTTCTCTCTTCTCCTCTTGACTTTTTTTGCTCATCTCTTGCTTTCAGCTATGCCTGTTTTAATTCAGGTATGAAGATGGAAACATTTTCTATAAGGCCATACTGAGAGCCCTGCAGTCCTATGCAGCTAGTGACTGTTGCTGGTTTCTGAAGTAAAAATGTAATGACTTTTCTTATTAAAAAAATAGATTTTCAAGGGGCCATGAACTTAGAAACCAAAAATATAATATAAGTCGTTCTAATAACATCATGTACTGTAAGTTTCAGAACTCAAAATTTTCTTGTCAATCTAAAAACAGCTTATATTGAAGCTGCCAAAAAGACAGGTTGTAAAATGTGCCACTCTATGATGTCAGTAGAAGATCTGCCTGTTTAGCCACGCCCACTGGTTTGTGCATGTAGTGTATTAATAACGAGAGAGACAAACGCAGGTCTACAAAAACGATTAAGATGGCTCTGAATACAAGACTCTGTGCAGTGCCAAGCTGTGGAAAAACGGTCTTTGCATTGCCTTCCTCCTAGTCCCAACATTAGGAAAGAGTGGATTAACTTTATTTTTAATGAAGTTTCAGACTACATCAGTCAGTGTTGGGCAAGTTACTTCCAAAATGTAATACATTATATATTACTAGTTACTGTCTTTTGCAAGTAATTAGTTACATTACAATACTTCTGTCTCTAAATTGTAATGAGTTACACTACTTTTAAGTTACTTTTGAGTTACTATCACCAAAATATCCACAGAAGCATGACTAGGCATTAAAAATGTCAAAATGTATTGCACTTTTTAGTACGATATTGCACTTTTTGAGGGCATCAACGATTGTACATTGCGTTGTTTTCCGCACATGCACGCAATATTTGATATTCATTGCCTGCTGTCAGTCAAACCTTTTTTAAATGATTCAGAAGATGTGAAAAACATACTTTTGCAAACTAGTCTTAGGTTTTTATCTGGAAAAAAAAACAGTAGTGCAATTCTCTGGACTCTCTAGGTCAATAATTATTACAAAATTACCCTTTGGGAAGCTATAATGAATATACCCAAAAGCCTATAAAGCCTAAATGAAAACTCAAAACTTCATGAAACCCACTGAGCACATACGACAGGTGATTCTAACAAGCATACAACGTTTCAGGGAAATCGGAACACAGTTGGCACTATAACAGTCATAAATGCTATAAAAACATCATATTTCCATGGTAAATCACCTGGATTTGACAAAAATACTTTTTTAATAATTGATTTAGGTGGTTACAAGCTTGCTAAATAATATGTAATTTCTTTTTCCTTATGTGCTTAAATACCTAAAGCACTTGAACCCTGGAAATTGGTGCTTGCAGTTATAATATATTATTATTTATTATCATTTATTTTATTTTTTATTTATTTATTTTTTGATGTAAAAATCTTGATAACATTATATGGGGACTTAAGAGAACAGTACTAAAATAATTTTTAAAATTCAAAAGCGGTTCAAAACCCCTTTAAATAATAACGTATACATCTTCCAAGACAGACTCACAAGCTCACAGTGTTATTAAGCAATGATATCTGTGTCTGCTTAAGTTACAAACCAGAGTGTTTTCAACTTCATTGTTTAATGTCCAAATTACAGGTAAATAACTACACTACCCATAATCTCAAAGAGAGTTCCACCAATTAGAGTAGTCACAGTTGCCGCTGAGACAGGAATTTGCAGCTAAAGAGCACAGGAATAAACTGCTCCTTAACAGCTTTTTCATATAGCAATAAAATAAAATGGAATTAAAAATGGAATAGAAAAAAAAAAATAAATAAAATGAATTATTCTTAAAATGAATTATTAAATATCTAATGTATTATAATGTTGATAAATAATACATTTCCAATGCCAATGCAACATTCTTTATCACGTTCCTCAACCAATTCCTGAACAATTTTTTTGTGGCATGGTGCATTATCCTGCTGAAAGAGGCCACTATTGGGGAACATCATTGCTATAGAGGTGTACATGGTCTGCAACAATCATTAGGTAGGTGGTGAGTGTCACAGTAACATCCATATGAATGCTAGGACTCACGGTTCCCCAGGAGAACATTCCCCAGAGCATAACATTACCTCCATTGGCCTTCTTTTATCCTATAGTGCATGACCCTGATGCTAGTTTACCACTTGCACAACTTTTGGTTGGTACTAACCACTGCATAAATTTTGTGGGGAACACCCCACAAAATTTACATTTTTGGAGATGCTCTGACCAGCCAACACTATTTGGCCCTTGTTAAAGTCACTCAGATCTTTTTTTGCTTGCCAATTTTTCCTGCTTCCAATACATGAACTTCAAGAACTGACTGCTCACTTGTCGTCTAATATATCCCACCCCTCACTGTACAAAAAAAAAGTCAATCTAAAATAATTTTAAATATTTTAAGTTAAGTCAACTCAAAGATGCTTAGTCAGCTTGGAATGATAAGTTGTACTAAATGACAACTATTTGTGTTGACTAAACTTTTAAAAACTAAAAATTGACTAAAAATTTTAAGGCAGCAGGGTAACAAATTATTTTAAGTTGAAACAATATATATTTTTTATAAGTGGCAGTGACTTCACCTTTCAGTGTTTCTAACGCTGTGGCTGATATATGTACTTATGCATGTATTTTGTATTCTAAATACTGACTTTCCAGACATAAACTTAGATAAAGAAATGATAAGCTCTTGCCATTTTTGTGTGCAATATTCATCTGGCAGTCTGTGGCCCTGTTTTCATGCTGAAGGGAATTCTCTCTGTGAAAGCACACCTGTGCTAACGGGACAATGTTCATTTGTGCTGAATGCTAACTGATGCTGCTAACAAACAAATAAATGTCGATCACCAAAACTGAACAGATTGGACTTACCCTTGGCATATGGGAAGGTTTTGTTTTAATCATTTCCACATTCTTTGTTAAGATAGGCAGGAGTATCACTGGGATACTTACAGTCCCAACAACATGACACATCTAGCATATGGATGTGTATGCCACCGATTCAGTTTTGTGCCCAACAGGAAGAGGGGAAAAGGTTGAAGATCTCACAGGAAAGTACACAGTATTGTGCAATCATTAGTTCCAATTTAGATTATAGTCCATCAATTAAGATCTTGTGACGTGAAAAGCTGTGTGTTTGTAATAAACAAATCCATCATTAAGGCATTTTAACTTTAAACCACTTGACGTCTTGGTGAAAATACCAGTTCATAATCCATAGTAACACTTCCATCAACTGTCATCAAAACACATTTATCACCAATATATTTGTGTAGAATACGCATACAGTATTTCTCTCAGCAATATTATGGATGGAGGATAAATTACTTTTGACCAGAAACAAATTTTTGAATGGATTTGTTTATTACAAACATGCAGCTTTTTGCTTCACTAGAGTCTTGTTGTTTACTGGTGAATTGTTGTGATGTCAGGCATCCATTCACTGCAGAGGATCCACTGGTGAGCAAGTAATGTAACGTTTAAATTTCTTTAAATCTGTTCCACGAAGGAACTAACTTAAAAAGTACCATAAAAGTAGTTTAATTTGTGCACTAAATTCCATAATATACTATTGTGTTCTAAAGCCACAGATAGCTTTGTGTGAGGAACAGATTATAATTTGTGGCAGTATTAACTGCTTTGAATAATCTTCAAATCCTCCTCAAATACCCCCTAAGACTGTCCAACATCCCTGCTTCCAGCGTGGCAATATGGTGAGTTGGTTAATAATATTTTACCTGGAAAAAAACACCAGTAAATCACAGTGACCCTATTTTCACAATGTGTATATTACACCATAATATACACTATTATAGATGCAATAATGATCTGACATGTTATTTAAACAATGTATCAAGTGTATATAATGATTTGACATTTTCCATAAACTATAGATGTTATTTAGGTTAAGTTTATACTAATGCTAATTTGTTTTACACAATAACATATTTTCCATACCATGGTTTTTAGGAGTGAACCAAATGCTGGTAAGCAATTTTCTAACCCTGAGGTTATAAGACTGTAATAGTTTATAATAATTTTTAACTTCATAAATTCATGAGTAACTTCATTCCCTCCATGCTGGTAGAGTTACAGCTCTTCTGACTGTTCTGCTAATCTTGGAAAAAGTAGCAAGAAAACTCATGCACACTCTCACAAGCATCTTTAAGCAAGCTCAGGGTTCAGTGAACGTAGTAAATGCACACAGAATTAATAAATGGATAAGCTAAAAAGAGAGTCACAGCTGCAATGTTCGTCATCGCTATGGTACAACAGTAATTGCCATAGAGACAGTAATTATAGCTATGTATTTATATGGAGCCAGTTTAAATAAATAAACTACAGACAAGAAAGGTGAAGCTCATATTTTTGCCAAAGCTTGTCTACCCTAGTAAAGTTGTCCAAATTGTCATTCTTGGAGTGGGATTATGGATTCAGTTGATTATAGTCACTATTCAAATTCTGTGTTTTTTCTTAGAAATTATGTTTGGAACATCTGCTTTTAGACAAACTGAGCCAAACATGTTTAAACAATGACTTTCAATTAGGTCAGTATAAAAATGCACTTTAAACAAAAATAAATGCCCATTTATTTATTTATTTATTTACTTATTTATTTGGAGTAGTAGAAGAAAGATTCAAATGTGACCCTGGACCACAAAACCTTCAATTTTTTAAAATTGTGATACAGCATATTTTGTTGAGTCAGCTTAAAATAATTTGTTACTCTGCTGCCTTAAAATTTTAAGTTCTGTCGACTAAAATAAGTTTATTCAACTTGAAATGTTAAGTTGCACTAAGTAACAACTTAGATATTTGTGTTTGCTAAACTTAACAGATGGGTAAGTAACCCAGCTGCCTTAAAATTTGAAGTTGATTCAACTCAAATATCTAAGTTGTCACTTAGTATATTTTAACATTTCAAGTTAAATAAACCTTTTTTGAGTTGACTGAACTTAAAATTTTAAGGCAGCCAGGTTACAAATTATTTTAAGTTGACTCAGCAAATTGTTTTTTACAGTGTACATCATCTGAAAGCTGAATAAATAAGCTTTCCATTGATATGCTTTCTTAGGATAGGACAATATTTGGCTGAGAGACAACAAATAGAAAATCTGGAATCTGAGGGTTTAAAGTTGTCCAGATAAAGTTCTAATCACTAATCAAAAATGAAGTTTTCATATATTTACGGTAGGAAATTTACAGAATATCTTCATGGAGCATGATCTTTACTTAATATCCTAATGATTTTTGCCATAAAAGAAAAATTAATAATTTTGACCCATACAATGTATTTTGGCAATTGCTACAAATATACCCATGCTACTTAAGACTGGCTTTGTGGTCCAGGGTCACAAATATGTGTAATATCTGTACGTAGAATATGCATTCCACTTCTGACAGTATGCATAGCCCCATGTTAATATGCACAAGACATTACCCACATCAAACAATGATCAAGTGAACTTAAATTAGCTTCCATGAGAGACAGGTAGGTGCATTAAAGGTTTCTTGCTTCTCTTTTTCTTAGTATGAGTGGTGAATTATGAATGGCTTGGTCCCTCTCCCCAGGCAGTGAGCCCATCGTAATTGCATCCTGGACAGCTGGCGTGTGGTGGCTGTGTTTGGCTCCATCTGTGAGGGGACCGGGGACATGTGTGAGGACGCACCACACATGAGAATAGAAGAATATGAGAGGACACAAAGACACATTTAACATGCATACCAAAAAAAAAAAAAAAAGAACAAACAGCAAGGTGTTTCTGTAATGCATGCACATTAGAATCAAATCTATAGAGAGTTTCATTAATGCACCTGTGCAAATGCATCATCTAGTGTTTTACTTGGTGGTCAAGATTCTCTTACTGTGGATGTGTAGTGTATATGTTTGTTTGTGTATGTGTGTGTCTGTGTTTGCATGTGTGGGGTTTGGGCGTGCATATTTTCTTTGTACATGAGTGGTGATTAGCACAGCTCTGCCAATCACTGAAATTTACATTAAACCTGAAATTAATTTCATACTTTTTTCTCTCTTTAATTATGCCGACATCTGCTGTGAAGCTGAGCTGCGCACATGAATTTTAATAACTCTGTGTGTGTTTTTTTTCTCCAATTCCCTCTGAACTTTGGGGGAAAACGGCTTTGTTCATGATGTTTTTACCCCTCCTGGAACACAAAGAACTGTTGGAGGAGAAAAGACATGATCAGTTTTTGTGTCTCTTGCCTCTAATTCCCATTGCACTTTTATCATCAGAGCTACTTAAATGAATACTCATATATATTCACTCTCCTTTTTTTCATGACCAAAGATAAAAAAAGCATTTATGCATGTGCTGTATCATAGTCATTCTACAGTATAATGCAAGTGCTTTTTAACCATATCAAGCTAAGCAAAACTGATATATTAATTAGGGCTTTCAACAAAATGTGATGCAATTTAAAGCGATCTACACTGTAAGCCCATATACGTTGATTCAACGTAAAAAAATTATGGAAACTCGTTCCCCTAAAAAAGTTAATTTTGTCTTGTTGAACAAGCAAGAGATCTTACGTTTAAAGAACTTAACTTTTACATATAATTTTATTGAAAACTTTTAGTTATTGGAACTAACATAATCTGTTATAATAACTAAAATGTATTAGTTTAGGTAATTTAAAATACTAAATTACACTAAATTGCTTTAGTTGTCAAAATTAGTTTGTATTTTTTAGAATTTACTCTACAATGCACAATAAGCCACCAAAAAAATGCATCTTACAAGGATTTATTTGAATTTTCAAATTCAACATTTCAAAAAAGTAACTTCGCCAACTTTTCAATGCATTATTATGCATCTTTGCCAAACTCTAAATAGGCACACTATGTACTCATATATAGTTACACTATTGCATAAACATTTGCCTAACTAAAGGCAGAATATGAATTACTGCTTTACTATAAGGCATAAGCATTTGCCAAAATCTGAATAGGCACACTGTGATCACTTACACTTGAAAACTTTTACATATTGTAAAACATCAATATGTTGCATAAACATTTGCCTAATCCTGAATAGGCACAACATGTTATATTAAACAACATAAATGTACATGTAAACATTAGCCAAACTGTGAAGAGGAAAAATATACAACCTCTGAATAGGCATATAATGTACTATTAAAGTGCTTAAACATTTAACAAATAGGCATAGTTTACATGAAATGAAGACTTGAACGTCTCATATGGCGAGTTGATTTGACAGTGCCAAAATTTTGCCTTTTAGCTCCTTTTTACCCAAGCATAGCATCACCTGCTGAATGAAATGAAATGTCTTGGTCATACACTTGGGATAGTCGAGATGCAGGGCGTAGGTCAATCCAAAGAGTAGACACATAGCCTGAGGCAGATTCTCCAAATTGTCCATCACCACATTCCCTTCTAAAATAATTCCCACAGAGGATGGATGGAGGTGGAAAGACTGGAGATGCTGTGCCACAGCTTCACTTTCTTTGGTTAGGATTCCAAGTGGAACATGCGGAAACTCCTCATCAGCAGAAGACTGGATATGGAAGCAGGAATTATAAAAAATTAAATAAAAAAATTAGCCGTCTAATATTCTTTAAGATTAACTTTTAACAAACATGTGGATAAATAAAGAGAAACATGTACTGTGTAAGTGATTTGGGATGCTTTGTCAATTATGTGCATACAATTCTGTAAAGTAAATATTAATATATGTTTGTCTGTTTCTTAAAGGAACACTCCACTTTTTTTGGAAATAGGCTCATTCTCCCCCCCCCAGGTTAATAAGTTGAGTTTTACTGTTTTGAAATCCATTCAGCCATTTTCCTGTTCTGGTGATGTCACTTTTAGCATAGATCACTGAATCCTATTAGACCAATAGCATCACGTTCAGAAATGACCAACAAGTTTCGATATATGTCCTATTTAAAACTTGGCTCTAACATATCATGTACTTATACCAGTGAAAAATGTAAAGCTGTGATTTTCTAGACCGATAAGATTAGGAACTACACTCGCATTCTGCTGTAATAGTCAAGGAAGTTTGCTGCCGTAATATGGCCGAAGCAGGCAGAGTAATACACACAGCACATGTGCAAATGCTAACCTAGCTGGGAACTAATTTCAGGCGCTGTGTGATATTACTCCGACTGCTTCGACCATGTTACAGCAGCAAACTTCCTTGACTATTACACCGGAATGAGAGTGTAGTTCCTAATCTTATCGGTCTAGGAAATTGCAGCTTTACATTTTTCGTCCGTATTAGTACACAGTATAACTACAGAAGGGTCAAGTTTTAAATAGGTTGATCGTTTTTGAACGCGATGCTACTGGTCTAATAGGATTCAATGATCTATGCTAAGCTATGCTAAAAGTGATATCGCCAGAACAGGAGAACGGCTGAATGGATTTCAAAATGGTAAAACTCAACTTATTAACTCTGGGGAGTTGGAGAATGAGCCTATTTCCCAAAAAAGTGGAGTGTTCCTTTAGTAATAATAATGTTGTATTATCAAAATATTATAAATTAATTTAAATGATATACACAGTGATGATGAGATCACTATAACTTAATGTAATTATTCTAGAGTACATTTAAGTTTTAAATGGCAGAGAAAAATAATACTTACAACGCATGTTTTGAAGAACTCTGTTGGGTCATCACCAAGTATAACAGGAAGCCCTCTTATAGCAGCGCATCTCATGTCAGCAAGGTCTGAGGTCTGAGGTACAGTAGAGGCAGAAAGATAATTGTCACAGAAAATTTCTACTAAATATTGTTCTGTCCATTTTGCTTAAAGGGATGGTTCGGAGTAGATTTGACTTCATTGCTATGCACTCCGAAGCCCATGTAAATACCCCATCCGAAGTTTTTTTTTTTACTACCTTAGTCGAACATTGAGGGAGATATCAGAGTTTTTCGAATGGCTTGCTACTGCCCTACATGGAACATGTGATGTGTCTTGTAAATTGCACCACTAAACGTGCAAGTAATCTTACCAAACTTCTACAGTAGTGTAAATAGGGTATGTACTCACAAAACGCTGCATCGGAAAATTTGTAAGTCCACCATGAGTGTTTTAAAAACAACTTTTACGCGATCCCTACTAGTCTCAAAAACTACAAATGGCGACACGTCGACGTCACTTCCCTGGTTTGGGAAAAGCACAAAAAGTCCACCTACTATGTCTGTGTGCATGTCAACGTATTAGGTGGACTTTTACATGCTTTTCCCAAACCAGGGAAGTGACATCGACGTGTCGCCATTTGTAGTTTTTGAGAAAGTTATGCTCCAACTGTTGTGCTAAATCTTGAATTTCTGTCTCACTGGCTTCTCCACTGACATCATCTGTGACATTATCCTGGTCTAATTCTTCTGATATCATCTGATGGGAACATTGCTGAGCATCTCTAATACTGCCATCATTTTCATTACTTCCTATTCTTACTACCAACTCTGGTTTAAACATGGTCTCATTGTGATTTCTGTGATGCTTAGATTTGTGAGAACTGAAAGTAGAATATACTTTGCTCTCAAAGCTGCAGCCTTGAAATGGACACTGAACACTTTGGTGGTCTTTGAGGTGTCTACGCCGAAGGTGGGCAAAATATTCAGTATCCTGACATGGTTCAAGAAAATCACAAAGCTGGCATCGAAGCTTAACTTGAAACGGTCTTACAGACTGCTGTTCCTGTGATATTGTATGAAAACGAGACAAGTGTATTTTAAGGCTATTAAAAGACTTGAAAGTACATAAACACTCCTGGTATAGGCATGGAAAAGGTTGGCTTCTTGCATAGCTCCCATGTTTGAGTCTGTAATTGAGTCTGTTTTAACAAATGACCTCTTTTGTCACACGAAAACACACAGTACTTACATGTCCACATTTTGCTTGTGGTTTTCTTGGAACCTGCAAAGTATATATAAAAAAAAAAATCCACATTAGATAGGTTATATCTGGTTAACCACAAAGCAAACTGTATTTAAAATGAAAGATCGGTTTAGTTTTTTACAAACATTTTGTAAAGCTATCAAGCATGACAAGGCAGAACAGACTTATTTGTTAAGATATTTTAAGTAACTAATTATCTTGGCTAACACCATGTGGATTAGCATTAGCTTGCATTTTTTCAATATCTAACTTGAAATATTTTCCATCACATGCATGAAAAATATTGATTTGTATATATGTGTTAATACTTAACATACAAAAAGTAATGTGAAATGTTAAATAGTTCGCGCTGCATTTACTAAAACCCTTGAACGAACAATCTGGTGAAATAAATGGTTTCTGTGGTCATTCACATTTGTTAAACACAAACGCCATGCTGATGACCACGCGGTTGAACTTTCTTAATATCGAACTCTGAATATTATCAATTATGTGCATGAAAAAAGATCGAATTGTTAACTCTATTAAGTAAGTTAATAGAAGCCGTTTATGAAACTGCGCTGCATTTACAACACGAACAAAAATTAACCGGTGAACAAATGTTCAACAAGAACACAATCGAACGTTTCATCTATCATGTCCGTGCGCTTACATATATTAACCAAAAATAATTTAAATTAGTCAAAAAAAGTTCACACAAGCGTTGGTACAACAATGTGCAAGTCTGCACAGGCGAATTAAAAGTGATGAAACACACTGTGATGTAAATGCACCTTTAATTTATGTGTATTTAACTGTTAACTCTCATTTAACAGAGTTTTGTTGTGAAGTAAATGTTAAACGTAAAGAAATGCAACTCACCGTGCAGCAAACGTTCAAGCAGCCATGTTGTGTTCCGTTCTGTCTCGTTTTTCAGCCTGTTGCCATTGGCAACTGATTAAAATAAGCGTATGTACGTTAATTAAACTTAAACCAATAGGTAGAATAAGAAAATGCAGGAAAATCGTGCATTTAACTAAAAAAAGCTGGTAATACAGCAAAAGTGTAAGAGTTTATGTTTATTGTCCTTAATAATTTTGAATTGAAATAACTTCAGGGATAACAGTGTATCGTATAAAGAAAAATGTGACGAAAATTAAAACATGCCCACTGACTTTCATACCATTAGTTCAAGGAATTCATGCTTGAAATATCAGTGTCATTGTGTGACACATTTTTAAACTATAGTTTACCTAATAAGAATACATGTATTGATATAACTACGCCTTCAGAAAGTTGATTTTTATTTATTTATTTATTTATTTTTTACAGTTCACATCAGGGTTATTATTTTTAACTAAAATTATAAAGAAAAATGTTAACTAGTTTTCATTTTTAATACCTGAAAAAAAAAAATACATTTAAAAAACAACAGATGAAGTAAAACATGACTTAAAAATAAACTAATACCTAAAAAAACAACAAAATTATACTGAAACTTTAACTAAAATTAAATAAAAAATGTAAAAATTAAGTGTAATTAAAAATGTTAACATTATATAAAAAGACAATAAAAAAGATATAATATACAATGATACTGAAATAAAACTGGATCAAGAATATAATGCCAATGTCCTTTTTTTCTATAAAGCTTTTCTATATAGTTATCATCTGTTTACTATAGAAAATAATGGTAACAATGACAATTTAAGAGTATCCTTTACTGACAAACATAGAAAAATCCAAGTTAAAATGGGTCACTAACTTTGTCAATTCTTCTTCTTTTTTTAAACATTTTTACAGTACTGTACCATAAATTTGTCATGTGGTGTCATTTGTCCCATATTTAATATGAAATTACAATTAACATAATTTTTTTCTCCATGGCTTGTCAGGCAAAGACAAACTTTGAACACTAGACAAACTCTGCTGTCATCCATTCAAAACTGCTCAAAATTATATCATTTTAAGATGAGTGATATTTATATCTCCCCTATTGCAACTGTTTTATTATGATATTTTGAGATAAAAACAAATCTGTGGTTCTTTTATGTGTGTCACACCATTGGACATTATGTCACACTAAAGGACAGAAATGGTAGAAAGTATTTCTATTTAATTTTGAACATGTCAAATGAGAAAGAAAGTTTAATTTTGATACAAACAATATCAACATTTCTTTTAAACAAAACTAAATAATTTTCATTAACAAAATTCAGTCTCTTAGCCAATCTTTATGTTACTGAAACTCTTATATTGTCCTGTGGTGTGACAGTACAGGCGTCACACTGGAGGACATTATCTGCCACACCAAAGAACGTTTCAGCCTTTTGTGTGAGTTAATGACCTTGCTATTCCAAGCTAACCTGTCATTAGTGGTTAGCAAGACACATTTGTATTTTCCATGATTATGTAGTTTAACATACAGCTTTTAGTTCAAAAATATTACTTAGGGGTGCCGCACAAAAGGACAACAAAACGTAACACTTTTATAGTGGTTCCAAAAAAATTGTATATTTGAATAATTCTGAGAGAAAAATTGACCATGTGCACATGTCATGGGCTTCACAGGGGCTTCAGTAATGCAACCATGAATGGGGTCCTTCAACTAATTAAAGTTTTCTTTGGAATTGGCCAATTTAAAATCAGGATATGGTGTCACACCAGAGGACATGGCTTTTAAAGACAAAATGTATCAAGTTCCTACGCTTTCAGAAATATATGGATGAAAAAAACTGCCTTACTAAAAAAGACACTTGTAGAATTTTGCCGCAGGTATTTATTAACATTTTTTTTTTTGGAAGATTTATTTTTTGGCATTTTGCTTTTATTATGACAGGACAGATTAGTGACAGGAAGCGAAGTGGGAGAGAGAGATGGGGGGGGATCAGGAAAGGTCCTCGAGTCGGGATTCGAACACGGGATGCCCGGAGCGCTGCCCACAATGCTATCGGCGCCGACAACATTTTTATGCTTTTCTTTTTCATTTATAGAAATTGGAATTTTTAGAGCTTGAGACAGTCACAGCATAGGACAATTTTAAGATTTGGCTCAAAAAAGTAAAAAAAATTGACATGTTGGACAAAAAAATTTAACAATTTACTGCATTTTAAATAACGATAATATTAATTATGTTCAATTTTATCTTGTGGGACAGTGAAAATGCCATGTTACATCAACAACTCGTTGTTGTTGTTGCAGGGTTGGGAAAGGCACAAAAACATAAAAAAAAGATGTTTTGCCATTCTGTAAAAGTAGTTTTTTTGTTTTTTGTTTGTTTGTTTTTACATTATCAGTTATGTGTTAGTACATTAAGCCATTATGTTAATAATGGACTCAAAACACACCAAATATCATCCGTTTAGTATAATGACCCTCCAGATGTTCCACTGAACACCACATTTATAGTGGTTTGACCTGTCCCTCTGCTGAGCACAGCCCATATAACATAGTCTGGGTTAAAGAATCACAGACTGTTATTCACTTGCTCCACTGGGTGCACTGTGTTTAGCAGAGCTTCATCTGTCTTCATATCCATGTCATCTCCTAACAAGTGTTTAAACAGGGCACCTGCCCGCTGCTTCAACAAAGCCACCAGGCGGACAGACTCATCTCTCCATGAGCCTGATTTCCCCTGCTGTGGATGGGCCATTCATCACACACACTAACACACACACAACTGACAGACAATACTTACAGGACAACAGGTCAGCTGCTGGGTCACCCCACACTGTAGGCTATATTTAAACTGTGTTATTTTTAAATGCATATTAGCCACATAACCTAAGGTCATACATGAGAACTGAGAACATAATATATAACACACAGAATTCAAACATAAACAGATTTTTTTTTTTCTAGAGCTGCTAAAGTTAATGCCTTTAATTAATTTTACACTTAAGACGATGTTTATGTTTAACGCCACTAAACATACATAACGCAAATAACACATTTATCCAATTTGACGTTACAAGTGTTTCATTTAGTATGCCATTTGTCAGTAAAGGAAGTATAAACATTGTCTAGGAAAATCCTACCTAATGGCAATTTTATTTATAAAATTAAGGCCTTGTGTGCAGTACTTCTGCGTAAAAACCTAGGTCTTATTCACAAGTACTGTATGTGTGGGTGTGGATGTGTTAAAACAGGCATTTGCTGAAAGTGTACTCACCCCCAATATGAATAGGCCTATGACTTTTCTTCATCTAACTGATTTTGAGAAATTTTGCATTAGATAACTTGCATCAGAATGAAAGTCTGATGAAAACATTGCAATAATCCACAAGTAATCCAGACTGTTATAGAGAGCAAACTCATATTTAGCCAGAAACAATGGTTTGAAGTTGAAAACGTCTTATTGATGGCTTGGTTTGTTACTAATATACACAATTCCCTACACAAAACATTAACTGATAGACTGGAGTCATGTGGATTAATTGCAGATTATTGTGATGCTTTTATAGGTTATTTAAACTCTCATTCTGATGTCACCCATTCACTGCAGTGATGTTTTACAGTCCAACAAACTATGCCAAATTGCAGTAATCTGCTGGAAAAGATGGGGAAAGCATGAATGTAAATGGAATATGCATATTGATCTTATTGTTTAAGATATATGAAGTGGAAATCAGTTTTTTTTTTTTTTATATGGAAGAGTATGGAAAGTGGTCTGTTCAAAGCCTGGACAGAGGGTCAGAGGTCATACCTAAGTCATTGGAGCTTAAAGGGGTCAAGCTGGTTTTTGGAATATGGCATATTCAAATATTTGACCCTATCACCCTATCAGCTGGTAGTCTAAATAATCAACCATACAGGGCAGCTTGGACCAGGTAGAAACCATGTAAAACTTTGTACACACCTCCTCACTACATAAACCTCACAAAACAAGTGTAAATAATGCAAAGAAAAAAATAGCAGCTTTCAGACATGCAAGTTTAATACAACAACAAGCAGCTCTAGAGAAGACAATAATGTCATTGTTCAGCTCAAATCAGTTCAGTGTTGATTCAATTCAGTTTCTATAACAATGTCGATATTGCAAAGATAGTGTCATTATCCAGCTCAATTCAGTTCAGATTTAGTTCTCATCTGATATAGTCAATTAAGTTAAATGAATAGTATTACTGAATTGTTTTTTAAGACTGGTAAGACTACACCTTACATTTAAGGGGGAAAAAAAAAAACTCTACTACGAATACTCATGAGATCACATTGGATAAGGTGAGAGTGGTGCACTGATGATGGGTGTGAGATGTGCGACCCCGCTCTGACAGCTCAATCACGTTCCAGTCTCACAAAAGATCTATTGATTAGCATGCTGAGAGATGAACGATCTCTATCTTCCACTCTCTCTGCCTCTCACCGCCAACCCAGGTATTAATGAGGAGACTTGCGGCTGTAGACCTACTGAGCTACTGAGTCTCTACACACTTCATCAATCTCTCTTATTCACACACACTGAATGTGGCCAGAACAATGAGACCCTGCAGACTGACTCTCTGGACAAACACCATCAACAATTGACAAATCCTACTTGCCTCTGCCTGCAGCAAACCTGTGAAAATGACTGTGAGACTGTAGGGAAGGTTGGGAGACTACTTTTTCAGCATTTTCAACAATTAATATTGGTTTTGTTTTCGAGTATTAAAAATAAGGTCACGTACTGGCTGTGTAATGGCCTATCTCATATGTCAGCTTTGTTTCTGTACATGTGGGTTTTTATATTTGACCTTATGGTGCACAGAAATGTAATTTATACAGGACTGTAATGAAATTATCAGGTATGCATCTCAACTTCAAAGAATGCTGGTACAATTTGTCACTTTAAACTTTTTTTAAATTAGTGCTTGAAGCAGCGCTGTGTTATTTTACACATGACCTGTATGTCATCTGACATTGCATGGCATCGCTGAGGAGCAAGATGTAGGACATAGTTATATGCACCTAACATTCATCCAAGATATGAGGTCAAAAATGTACAAAAAATGTACAGGTTTTTGTTTTATGTCATATATTATAGTTCATTACAAGAGCAAAAGTGCTGTTTTTTCCTAAATATCTTCACAATTGCTAATGTGATACTGAGTTTGTACATTAGTTCAATCAAATAGAAGTTAATGTTAAATTTTAGACAAAAACTTATGTTTTGCCTAATTTCACAAATGAAAATTGTTCTAAACAAATCCACAGCAGAATTGTTGTGTGTCTGTAAACAACTTGCAGCATTGTTTCATTACTGAATTATTCTGTGGTTTTTAACTACTCAAGTGAGGCAATAATTCAGTGACCCATTCATAAAGACATAATTCGCTTCATTCTTGCATCATTCAGTCTTTTGAGCGAAACAGATGAATGAATGATTTACTCCTTAAGACCCTACTGGTGGTTTTAGAGTTTCATATTCAGAGTATCATTTCATTTTTTTCAGTATTTATTAAAAACAATAATTATTCATCATTATGTATGCAATAATGATTATATTTACATTACAATCTAAATCTAAATCTCAGTGCTTGTCTGATTTAAAATAATGACTTTAAATGATTTTCTGGTGGGGTAATTTCTCAGCCAAAAATTGATGTGCAATTATTTTGTGACTAATTCAGCAAATTCATTGACACATAATGCAATTAATTAGATTTAACATTTAAATCACTTGAATACTAATACAAATATTTTAAATATTTTTATTATATTTTACAATTTGATTCTTCCCCTTGCTCAGCTTGATATGTTGTATATTGAATGGGTTCAATAAGAACAATGTCAATGATCATATTTAAATAATATTTTATTTATTTTCTGACAGCTATGTTTACTTTTCAGAGGCATTTTTTACCTGCCCCAAGATAGATATAGGTCTAAAATTTACAATGACAATTTTAGTTTCAGTAAAGCATTAAAAAGCTACTGCTTTTGTTGTGATATTCCACCCTTTTAAACCAAATTTTTAATTATTTAAATATTAAATATTTATTTATGTATTTATTTTTTATTACTTTATACTAATATATATTAAATAATAATGATGATAATAACAACAATAAATAATTAATATTATTGTTGTTGTTGATGCTTGACTGGTCATATGTGACCCTGCATCACAAAACCAGTCATAAGGTTCAGTTTTTCAAAATTAAGATTTATATTATATTTATATGTAAATATTTTAAAATCTGGAATCTGAGGGTGCAAACAAATCAAAATATTGAGAAAATTGCCTTTAAAATTGTCCAAATAAAGTTCTTAACAATGTATATTACTAATCAAAAAAACTTTTCATATATTTACAGTAGGAATTTTACAAAATATCTTCATGGAACATGATCGTTACTTAATTTCCTAATGATTTTTGCCATAAAAGAAAAATCAATAATTTTGACCCATACAATGTATTTTTGGCTATTGCTACAAATATACCCCAGTGACTTAAGACTGGTTTTGTGGTCCAGGGTCATATATTGAATGTGTTCAATACAAGCAGTTTGAATGTGGAAAATGATTTGAGCTTTTCTGGGAACAAACTTTTTTTTTTCAGAGCCATTTTTGCAAAGACTTTTACCCAACTGGTCCCAAGATGGTTTTTAGTAGATATACGATCACTAACAAGCTCATGCTAGCCAGCAAACCCGTGGTCTGTTTGTTTAAATGTCCAAATACTTTCTGAGACACTGCTGACAGAAAATAAACAACTGCCACTATGTCTTAGTTTCTTTCTTCCTCCCATTCATACAGCCAATATCTTGTCTTATAAGCCAACTGGGTCACTCAATCCTGAGGGTGTCAGCATTCCTACATGCAATTAAACCCACTGCAGCTCTCCACATGTTATACACGCTCACTCTCACACAGTGGATCCTGCAGGCTCCTGCAGGAGCAGTTGCATTAAACATTGTTTAGAGAGCAATGCGACCTTTTCCCTTGCCCCAGCGGTCCACTCATCTCTCCTTTCCCCCATCTGTCCATCACAGACACACATACACCAGGGGGGACGTTGTTACCAGCACATCAGCCTTGATTGGTAGTGTCTCACACACACCCATCCTCTTTCATCTATCAGCAAAACATATTTTTTTTCCTCTCTCTCTCTCCTTTTCACTTGCTCTGAATCGATATCAAATTCTACTAGTCCATTTGCATGGAAATCACAACTTTATTTCTCAGAATTGTGGCTTAATATATCTCAATTGTGACTTTCTTTCTCATAACTGTGACTCAATGTCTGGCGGTTGCAAACTGTTTCTCATAATTATGACTATATCTTACAAATTAAATTTTATGTGTCCCGATGTGACTTTAAGTCTTACAATGTCTTGATTTCTTCACATTTTTTATCTCACTTTTTTGGTCTCACTTTATAATAGGTGGCCTTACTATGTACTTACATCAAAACATAAGTACAATGTACTTATTGTGTTAATATTTTATTGCAAAACACTTTTGCTGCTATTGAGGTGGGATATGGGTAAGGTTAGGGACAGGTTTGGTGGTATGGGTAGGTATAAGGGTGGGTTAAGGTGTAAGGGACAAGTTAAATGTAATTACAGAAATGAATTATATATGTAATTACATGCAGGTATTTTTTAAAATATGAATACAATGTTATATAAAAAAAATGTAATAAAAACTGTAACGAAGACGCAGAGGTGGAATCCAAAAGCGGATGTTTATTAAAACAACAGCAAACATACACAATGAAACGTAATCCAAGCAGGCAGTGAGTTAAAGCAGGCAGTGGGTCAGATAACGAGAGAAACAGTCCAGTATAACAAACGTAACAATGGGGGTAATCCAGAGAGCGATGGTCAGAGGCAGAAATAGGTCAAACCTTGTTGTCAGTCCACACAAGCAAACAATCCAAACAGGGGTAATCCGTAAACTCAGAAATCCATAAACAAAGCAAAACAGCAACAGGTAATCCAACAGAGTAAAGTTTACAACGCTCGGTAAGGCAGGTTTAACTGGCAATACTTCGCAACATGCAAGCACATGGTGAGTCCTTATATACTGCCAAACAGGAAGTGACAGTAGAAGCAGCAGAGGGAGCATGCAGGCAGTACTGGGGTGAGGGCTCCCTCTGCTGGCTTGGCGTTACAGAATCCCCCTAGGAGCGACTCCTGGCGCTCAAACAACAGTCCAGGTGGGTGGGGGAACAGAGGCAAAACAGGGGGTGGGACGGAGGGCCAGGTCCATGTAGAGCAGGTGGGTCTGGATCGTGGAGCAGGGACAGACAGTGAAGCACAGGAGGACCTGGACCATGGAGCAGTGGCAGACAGTGAAGCACTGGAGGACCTGGGCCGTGGGGCTGTGGCAGACAGTAGAACCCTGGAGGTCCTGGGCCGTGGTGCAGTGGCAGACAGTGAAGCACTGGAGGACCTGGGCCGTGGGGCTGTGGCAGACAGTAGAACCCTGGAGGTCCTGGGCCGTGGTGCTGTGGCAGACAGTGGAAACTTGGAGGACCTGGGCCGTGGAGCGACAGCAGACCGTGAAATACTGACGTGCCTGGGCCGCAGAGCAATGACAGACAGTGGAACACTGGAGGTCCTGGGCCGTGAGCAGTAGAGACCATGAAGTACTGGAAGGCCAGGGCCGTGGCACAATGGCAGAGTAGGGAACCATGGTGGGGCAGGCAGAGCAGACAGAACAGGAGGCCATAGCGAGGCAGGCAGAGCAGGCAGAGCAGGGAGCCGTGGCGAGGCAGGCAGAGCAGACAGAACAGGGGGCCATAGCGAGGCAGGTAGAGCAGGCAGAGCAGGAAGCCATGGCGAGGCAGGCAGAGCAGGCGTAGCAGGGAGCCATTGCAGGGCAGGCAGAGCGGTGTGCACATGAATGATTTCTTTGGCCTTCTTGATAGCGACATGGCGGGCAGAGAGTTCATAATAGGCCTTCTTAGCTATGACATAACAGGCAGAGAGTTCATCGTAGGCCTTTGTGACTGTGACATGGTGGGCAGAGAGTTCATGATAGGACGCCGCTCCCATAGGAGGATCTACAGCTTGCGCTGACACCTCTGGGGGCATGGGCGCAGATGCTTGGGCAGAAGAGGCCTCTGACGTAGACTCGTGGACAGACGAGGCAGTGAGTTCATTAATGGACGCCACCTCCTTAGGAGGTTCTACAGCGCATGCTGACACCTCAGGAGGTATTGGCGCAAACTCTTGGACAAGAGAGGCTTCTGGTATAGACTCGTGGATAGACGAGGCCTTGGGAGCAGACTCGTGGATAGACAAGGCTTCTTGAGCAGACTCGTGGACAGATGAAGCTTCGGGAGTAGACTCGTGGGCAGACGAAGCTTCTGGAGCAGACTCGTGGACAGACGAAGCTTCTGAAGCGGTCTCATAGACAGACGAAGCTTCTGGAGCGGTTTCGTAGACAGGCGAGGCCTCCGGGGCAGACTCGTGGACCGGTGAGGCCTCGGGAGCAGACTCTTGGACAGAAGAGGCCTCTGGAGCACAGTATGCTGCCCACATACTGAGGATGGCTACGGCCATTACAGGCAGCACAGTAGCTAGTGGGGTGTCTGTTGACCTTGTGGGTGCTGATGTTATGGGCTTGTGGCTTGTGAATGTGGGCTCTGCGTGGCTTGGGAGCGTGGGCTCTGCGTGGCTTGGGAGCGTGGGCTCTGCGTGGCTTGGGAGCGTGGGGTCTGCGTGGCTTGGGAGCGTGGGCTCTGCGTGGCTTGGGAGCGTGGGCTCTGCGTGGCTTGGGAGCGTGGGCTCTGCGTGGCTTGGGTTAGAAATGTTATAGGGGACCAGATGAGGATTTGGTAGGATAATAGCTTTTTGCCTTGAGTTAGGGAGGCCTGCCGTGGCCGGACTTGACTCAGGGAGGCCTGCCGCGGCCGGACTTGACTTGGGAAGAACAGCGGTGACTTGACCTGGCTCGTGCAGTCCAGCTGTGACTTGACTTGGCTTGTGAAGGTCAACGGTGACTTGACTTGGCTCAGGGACAACATGGCTTGACTCAGGAACAACATGGCTTGACTCAGGAACAACATGGCTTGACTCGTGGGGAACAGCTGTGACTTGGCTTGACTCGTGGGGAACAGCTGTGACTTGGCTTGACTCGTGGGGAACAGCTGTGACTTGGCTTGACTCGTGGGGAACAGCTGTGACTTGGCTTGACTCGTGGGGAACAGCTGTGACTTGGCTTGACTTGACTCTGTTGCTTGACTTGACTCTGTTGCTTGACTTGACTCTGTTGCTTGACTTGACTCTGTTGCTTGACTTGACTCTGTTGCTTGACTTGACTCTGTTGCTTGACTTGACTCTGTTGCTTGACTTGACTCTGTTGCTTGACTTGACTCTGTTGCTTGACTTGACTCTGTAGCTTGGCCTGACGCTGTAGCTTGGCCTGACGCTGTAGCTTGGCCTGACGCTGCAGCTAGGCCGGACTCTGCAGCTTGATTTGGTTCAGGAACAGTAGCTGTCATTTTAGCTGCCCATACAGCCATTAGGGGTGAGTCCAGTACGTGTGCCATCATGAGGCGTGGCTTGGAGACAGTGATTATCTTGTGGAGTGGCTCTGGGATGGCAGCCATCTTGTGAACTGGCTTGGGGAAGGCGGCCATCTTGTGGATTGGCTCTGGGATGGCGGCCATCTTGTGGACTGGCTCTGGGAAGGCGGCCATCTTGTGGACTGGCTCTGGGACGGCGGCCATCTTGTGAACTGGCTTGGAGATAGCAGCCATCTTGTGAGCTGGTTGTAGGAGGGTAGCCATGACAGGTGCAGACTCCGGACGGGCAGGAATGGCGTGAGCAGGCCCTGGAGCGGCAGGCATGGCGTGAGCAGGCCCTGGAGCGGCAGGCATGGCGTGAGCAGGCCCTGGAGCGGCAGGCATGGCGTGAGCAGGCCCTGGAGCAGGAAACGTGACGTGAGCAGGCTTTGGCTTTGCAGGCATGACGTGAACAGGCTTTGGCTTGGTGGATGTGGCTTGAACAGGCTGTGGTGTGGTGGTTACTGCGGGATTGCGGGGTCCCTCGTCCGCAATCCCAACAGTGTATGATGATCCGCTTAGGAGTAGAGCATGATCAATATATTTCTCTAGTGACCAATGAATCTTTCCCCCAGGTAGCCATGAACGAATGGGATCGTTTAAACCCACCCGAAAAATGTCCTTCAGTGCCACGTCATTAAAATCAACAAGGTAACACAGTCCACAAAATTCCTCTACATACTCCTCTATAGCCTTGTCCCCTTGACGAAGGCAGAGGAGACGAGATACTGTTGGGTTCATGTTGGCTGATCGTTTCCGCTGGATTCTTGGTAGGCGAAGTATTCTGTAACGAAGACGCAGAGGTGGAATCCAAAAGCGGATGTTTATTAAAACAACAGCAAACATACACAATGAAACGTAATCCAAGCAGGCAGTGAGTTAAAGCAGGCAGTGGGTCAGATAACGAGAGAAACAGTCCAGTATAACAAACGTAACAATGGGGGTAATCCAGAGAGCGATGGTCAGAGGCAGAAATAGGTCAAACCTTGTTGTCAGTCCACACAAGCAAACAATCCAAACAGGGGTAATCCGTAAACTCAGAAATCCATAAACAAAGCAAAACAGCAACAGGTAATCCAACAGAGTAAAGTTTACAACGCTCGGTAAGGCAGGTTTAACTGGCAATACTTCGCAACATGCAAGCACATGGTGAGTCCTTATATACTGCCAAACAGGAAGTGACAGTAGAAGCAGCAGAGGGAGCATGCAGGCAGTACTGGGGTGAGGGCTCCCTCTGCTGGCTTGGCGTTACAAAAACAATGTATGTACTCAATAAGTGCATTGTATCAAATGATGTAAGTACATAGTAGTTAAGGCCACCTAATATAAAGTGTGACGTGTGTGACGTCACAAAAACCCAGGTTGCTCCCACAATAGTTGATTGACACAGCCATCTTACCCTAGACCCTCCCTGAGTGAGCTGAGAACAGTCTGGCTGCCATTGTGTCAACTTTTGTTGTTGGATGTAATAATAAACATAGCAGTTGTCATTTACTTCTGACAACTGAATCGCTGAAAATGCAGAGGATTAATGTTCCTTTAGATTTTGAAGGAAATGCGCCCGGTTTAAAATGTACAAATTGTCACATATTTTTAGTTAAAAAACGTAAAACATTTACATATCTTTTTATATCATTAAGATATTTGTATCAATGCTTTTTTTAAATCATTTTATCAATAAGCGATTTAGATTTAGATTTAGATTTTATAGCAAATATGCATTTTTATCATTTTATCAACAAGCAATTTTGATTTCTAGCCCGCTTAACCTACCCCAAACCTAAACCTACCTATTTTATGCATTTTTATCCTTTATCAATAATTTGATAAATGTATCAATTTATTGTGAATATAAAAGGATATAAAACGTAACTGACCAAAATACACAGGATAATGACCATTTTAGTAACAATATAGCGGAAAAAATTATTTTTATAGTCACTAATTCCTCTTCTACCTCTGTAACTCTCTCTGTACAGTAATATAGAAAAACATGACAGACAGATAAGTGCAATCACAATCATTCATGTAATGTCAAAAGCAGTACCAAAAGCAGTCCAAATAATGATGTGTTGCAGCCGCAGTCCTTGCTGGCAGAACACAGTAGGTTTGTATGAGGTGCAGAGCAGAATTTAAATTGTAAATCGGTGAAAATATTATCAAGATTATTTTAACTATTCATTCCTACCTCACCAGAAACACAGCATGTTGCAGTCTGTGATGAATGTAGGCGAGAGCCAATGAGCGTTCGATTTCCTGTCATAAAACCTGTCGTTTCTTGATGCGTCAATATTTGAATTTGTAAAATGCACTTTAGCGCAGGTTTATTGTTGTTGCTGCTTGACTTGGAATGGAGATGAAGATCGCCGGATAAAGCCTGTGAGATTGTGGTCATATTTTGGTCTGTTCCACAATCTTATGGATTCTGAAGATTTGGATTACAGCACACAAATAAAATTGTTTCATTTTGTAATTATGTTGCGTGTTCTGTGTATTTTTCTATTGTCAGTCACAGCATGTCAGAGAAAATGCCCTTTGTGTCCCACCACGGCAAACAAAGTAAATATTACATGAATGGTTAAACGACAGCAGAAATGTTTTTTAATTTAAGGGTTTAAAGTGTAGTCTTGAATAACATTATGTAGGCCTATTCTTGGAAACAAGCTGGCAGCAGAAATCACTCAGAACAGAACTAAATGTTATAATTTCATATTGAATAAATGATTAAACAATTTAATAATGGAATTGAAAACATAAGGCCATTGATACGACAACTAAAACAACAATAATAATGAAATAAATGCTGTGATTTTAATATTTATAAGGATTAGGTGTCATCAATGCGTCAGTATTGTATGTTTAAATGCTGAAAATACGTCAGTATTTGTACGTTTAGATGCTGTAAATACGCCAGTATTGTACGTTTTAGTGTCTGGAAAAACTTAAGTAAATGTACGTTTTGTAGAACCCCGTTTTTACGTAAAATGCATACACATTATCATGAGATCACGTTGACGAATCATATCAACTTGTGTAAAATGGCCATCCGATGACCCCTTTAATCTGGGGCGGAAAACAGCTTTCATCCATTTGATTGGTCTTTTCTAAATCAAATTTAATTTGAAAGAAACAACATGAATAAATCAGAGTAATCAACAGCAAAATTGTCTTATGTGGGTTGTCTGATACCAGTGGGTATGAAACTATATAGTTTGGGCAGGTATGAGTCTGACATTTGACTAAAAATAAACTATGCTGTAAACTGTGTTTAAAATATATAGAGAGTTCAGATACAAAATCCTGACTTGGCCATCAGACATTTTCTTTAAAATAAGCATTTTTATCAGGGAACAGTAGCTGTCATTTTAGCTGCCCATACAGCCATTAGGGGTGAGTCCAGTACGTGTGCCATCATGAGGCGTGGCTTGGAGACAGTGATTATCTTGTGGAGTGGCTCTGGGATGGCAGCCATCTTGTGAACTGGCTTGGGGAAGGCGGCCATCTTGTGGATTGGCTCTGGGATGGCGGCCATCTTGTGGACTGGCTCTGGGAAGGCGGCCATCTTGTGGACTGGCTCTGGGACGGCGGCCATCTTGTGAACTGGCTTGGAGATAGCAGCCATCTTGTGAGCTGGTTGTAGGAGGGTAGCCATGACAGGTGCAGACTCCGGACGGGCAGGAATGGCGTGAGCAGGCCCTGGAGCGGCAGGCATGGCGTGAGCAGGCCCTGGAGCGGCAGGCATGGCGTGAGCAGGCCCTGGAGCGGCAGGCATGGCGTGAGCAGGCCCTGGAGCAGGAAACGTGACGTGAGCAGGCTTTGGCTTTGCAGGCATGACGTGAACAGGCTTTGGCTTGGTGGATGTGGCTTGAACAGGCTGTGGTGTGGTGGTTACTGCGGGATTGCGGGGTCCCTCGTCCGCAATCCCAACAGTGTATGATGATCCGCTTAGGAGTAGAGCATGATCAATATATTTCTCTAGTGACCAATGAATCTTTCCCCCAGGTAGCCATGAACGAATGGGATCGTTTAAACCCACCCGAAAAATGTCCTTCAGTGCCACGTCATTAAAATCAACAAGGTAACACAGTCCACAAAATTCCTCTACATACTCCTCTATAGCCTTGTCCCCTTGACGAAGGCAGAGGAGACGAGATACTGTTGGGTTCATGTTGGCTGATCGTTTCCGCTGGATTCTTGGTAGGCGAAGTATTCTGTAACGAAGACGCAGAGGTGGAATCCAAAAGCGGATGTTTATTAAAACAACAGCAAACATACACAATGAAACGTAATCCAAGCAGGCAGTGAGTTAAAGCAGGCAGTGGGTCAGATAACGAGAGAAACAGTCCAGTATAACAAACGTAACAATGGGGGTAATCCAGAGAGCGATGGTCAGAGGCAGAAATAGGTCAAACCTTGTTGTCAGTCCACACAAGCAAACAATCCAAACAGGGGTAATCCGTAAACTCAGAAATCCATAAACAAAGCAAAACAGCAACAGGTAATCCAACAGAGTAAAGTTTACAACGCTCGGTAAGGCAGGTTTAACTGGCAATACTTCGCAACATGCAAGCACATGGTGAGTCCTTATATACTGCCAAACAGGAAGTGACAGTAGAAGCAGCAGAGGGAGCATGCAGGCAGTACTGGGGTGAGGGCTCCCTCTGCTGGCTTGGCGTTACAAAAAACAATGTATGTACTCAATAAGTGCATTGTATCAAATGATGTAAGTACATAGTAGTTAAGGCCACCTAATATAAAGTGTGACGTGTGTGACGTCACAAAAACCCAGGTTGCTCCCACAATAGTTGATTGACACAGCCATCTTACCCTAGACCCTCCCTGAGTGAGCTGAGAACAGTCTGGCTGCCATTGTGTCAACTTTTGTTGTTGGATGTAATAATAAACATAGCAGTTGTCATTTACTTCTGACAACTGAATCGCTGAAAATGCAGAGGATTAATGTTCCTTTAGATTTTGAAGGAAATGCGCCCGGTTTAAAATGTACAAATTGTCACATATTTTTAGTTAAAAAACGTAAAACATTTACATATCTTTTTATATCATTAAGATATTTGTATCAATGCTTTTTTTAAATCATTTTATCAATAAGCGATTTAGATTTAGATTTAGATTTTATAGCAAATATGCATTTTTATCATTTTATCAACAAGCAATTTTGATTTCTAGCCCGCTTAACCTACCCCAAACCTAAACCTACCTATTTTATGCATTTTTATCCTTTATCAATAATTTGATAAATGTATCAATTTATTGTGAATATAAAAGGATATAAAACGTAACTGACCAAAATACACAGGATAATGACCATTTTAGTAACAATATAGCGGAAAAAAATTATTTTTATAGTCACTAATTCCTCTTCTACCTCTGTAACTCTCTCTGTACAGTAATATAGAAAAACATGACAGACAGATAAGTGCAATCACAATCATTCATGTAATGTCAAAAGCAGTACCAAAAGCAGTCCAAATAATGATGTGTTGCAGCCGCAGTCCTTGCTGGCAGAACACAGTAGGTTTGTATGAGGTGCAGAGCAGAATTTAAATTGTAAATCGGTGAAAATATTATCAAGATTATTTTAACTATTCATTCCTACCTCACCAGAAACACAGCATGTTGCAGTCTGTGATGAATGTAGGCGAGAGCCAATGAGCGTTCGATTTCCTGTCATAAAACCTGTCGTTTCTTGATGCGTCAATATTTGAATTTGTAAAATGCACTTTAGCGCAGGTTTATTGTTGTTGCTGCTTGACTTGGAATGGAGATGAAGATCGCCGGATAAAGCCTGTGAGATTGTGGTCATATTTTGGTCTGTTCCACAATCTTATGGATTCTGAAGATTTGGATTACAGCACACAAATAAAATTGTTTCATTTTGTAATTATGTTGCGTGTTCTGTGTATTTTTCTATTGTCAGTCACAGCATGTCAGAGAAAATGCCCTTTGTGTCCCACCACGGCAAACAAAGTAAATATTACATGAATGGTTAAACGACAGCAGAAATGTTTTTTAATTTAAGGGTTTAAAGTGTAGTCTTGAATAACATTATGTAGGCCTATTCTTGGAAACAAGCTGGCAGCAGAAATCACTCAGAACAGAACTAAATGTTATAATTTCATATTGAATAAATGATTAAACAATTTAATAATGGAATTGAAAACATAAGGCCATTGATACGACAACTAAAACAACAATAATAATGAAATAAATGCTGTGATTTTAATATTTATAAGGATTAGGTGTCATCAATGCGTCAGTATTGTATGTTTAAATGCTGAAAATACGTCAGTATTTGTACGTTTAGATGCTGTAAATACGCCAGTATTGTACGTTTTAGTGTCTGGAAAAACTTAAGTAAATGTACGTTTTGTAGAACCCCGTTTTACGTAAAATGCATACACATTATCATGAGATCACGTTGACGAATCATATCAACTTGTGTAAAATGGCCATCCGATGACCCCTTTAATCTGGGGCGGAAAACAGCTTTCATCCATTTGATTGGTCTTTTCTAAATCAAATTTAATTTGAAAGAAACAACATGAATAAATCAGAGTAATCAACAGCAAAATTGTCTTATGTGGGTTGTCTGATACCAGTGGGTATGAAACTATATAGTTTGGGCAGGTATGAGTCTGACATTTGACTAAAAATAAACTATGCTGTAAACTGTGTTTAAAATATATAGAGAGTTCAGATACAAAATCCTCTAAATCCATCAGACATTTTTCTTTAAAATAAGCATTTTTATCAGGCTCCTATGAGTAGGTTTCTAAGTACTGGCACTTCTAATTGAGCTGAGGCTGGGATTATGCGAGTTTGAAGTAAAAGTATTTGATGGACGTATACTACGTGTCAAAAGCATTCACTCAGTATCATTATCTCATTTTTGACCAAGGTGGCTTTTAGCTGGTTTTGCATCTGAACTCTTCATATATTAAAAATCATTTCAAATTTAAATTTAAAATGTAAAAAAATGATTTTATGGTTTTTAAGCTGGCATTATGCCATAGGTAAGACCTGCATAACATTTGTAATAACTAACACAATCCTATCGGCCCAATTTCTACCGTGCAACATCTACAACCAAAGTATGTAATAAGTATACTCTACAATATTTTCTGTATGCATGAAAATGAAACATTCCAGACAGAGAAAAAAAAAAAAACCATTGCAAGACTGACATATTAGTGGTAGCCACCTCATGCAGACAAAACAGACAAGCTCTGAACTGAAATATTCTAGTACAACCATACCTGTGAAAAAAAAAAAAGATATTCCAGAGCTGGAAGTAAGAGCAGCTGTGCAAAACCTATACAAAGGTGATTCAGTCATTAGACAACTTCTAAGAATTTTTTCAGGATGGCAGATGTAGACCATCCCTATAATATTTCTTTCTTTAAAAGGTTAGTTCACCCAAAAATGAAAAATCTGTCATTAATTAATCACCCTCATGTCTTTCCAAACCTGTAAGACCTTCGTTAAAGAAAATAAAAATAACAACTTGTCAGTCTTTGACGCACTCACGACAGTAGGCCTATACCACAACACATGTGTGAGTCATATTCTGCTTGTAAACAAGGTGCAGCGCATACGGGTTCTACATCAGAACGCCAGCTCCTGCGCCAGCAGCACCACACGCATACGTCATGGTACTCTCGTGAACGTGCACCGAAAAGTGACACAGAGAAGAAAAAATTGTTGAATAAAGTCATTACTTTTGTTTTCTTTGCACACCAAAAGTATTTGCTTAGCTTAATAACATTACGGTTAAACCACTGATGTCACATTGACTATAATGATATCCTTACTACTTTTCTGGGCCTTAAACGTAGTAGTTGCATTGGCAGAAAGCTCTCAGACTTCATCAAAAATATCTTAATTTGTTTTCCAAAGATTAACAAAGGTCTAAAACTACATGATGGCAAGTAATTAATAACAGAATTTTCATTTTTGAGTGAACTAACCCTTGAAGAATATTCCAATCACTTGAAAGTGCTAGAATGCTATTGAATTTGTACTGGCTTTCTTCTACTTTTTCTTCTTCTTCTTCTTCTTCAGTGCCATGCTATTGTAAACTTTTTTCCCTGTAATTCTTATTGATTTGTTTTCACACCATTGCCATGGGTGTAGGAATGATTGGAGGGCACTACATATCATTATAACAGTGTCATGGTGTTTTAATATCTCACACAGCAAGCGAATGTGACTGCTATATAGCTCCAAGATGATGTGTTTTACAATACTCACACACACGCACATGCACTCTTCCACACAGTCATATCAGAAAGAATGTGTGATATAGAAGTTCTTAAATGGAATGGGGGGATTGCACATGCAAAGCAAACTTAATAAATCTGGGAAATAAACCCTTGCAATTTAATACTAATAAACTCAGTACAGTCTCTATGCCTTCTGTTCCTGACAGAAGCGCTGTCTGCACCAAGTTTGTGTACGTGTGAGTGTATGTGTGTGTGATGAATAATGCATGAGTGTTCATTAAGATGAGTGTGTGTGTGTGTGTGTTTGTGCTCCTCCCCTTTGCTGTGCAGCATCTCCTGCCTTGTGGCTGCCATCTGGATCCATGCCACGACTGCCACCATTTAGAGAGAGAGAGAGTGCATGAGGTATCTGAAAGCATCTTAAACATAGAATAGATGTAAACTCATACATTTGAAGGATTCAGCTCTGGCTTTTTGGCCTGTAATTTCAATAAAAGGAAAACATTTTACATTTGCTGGACACTTTTATTCAAAGGAACTCACAGTGCATTCAGTGTATTATCAGTTTGGCATTCTTTGGGAATCAATCTATGACCTTGGCATTTATAATGCCATACTTCAGTGCACAGGTCAATCATTGTTAAAGGATCAAGCTATTTCACCTTTGACCCCATTTGTCAATGATATTTCAAAGAGAATGATCTTGAGTGTATCTAGATAGGCTACATGGAATTTGTACTGTATTTCCTGACTTCTGAGAATACCCTTGTGAAAAAGAAGTGTGCCTAGTTGTACTGAATGTGCACTTGTAGTGTAATTTAAACATAAAAGTATGCTTTTTAAAACTGTCCTTGCAGGTAATACAATAGTAATGAAATACATCAACACTGTCGTGAATTTCAAGCAAGTGCACTTTAATGACTATTTCTCACACACTTAAAGGGTTAGTTTACCCAAAAAAAAAAAAATTCTGTCATTAATAACTATCCCTCATGTCGTTCCAAACCCGTAAGACCTTTGTTTATCTTAGGAACACAAATAAAGATATTTTTGATTAAATCTGAGAGCTTTCTGACCCTGCATAGACAGCAACGACCCTTCTTCCTCGGCTGGGGTCATTTACAACCGCATTTGGGATCGTTTGAAGCCGCACTTATGCTACATTTTGGAAGTTCAAACTCGGGGCACCATAAGTCCACTATATGGAGAAAAATCCTGGAATGTTTTCCTCAAAAAACAATTTCTTTACGACTGAAGAAAGAAAGACATGAACATCTTGGATTGCAAGGGGATGAGTACATTTGTAAATTTTTGTTCTATAAGTGGACTTCTCCTTTAAGTCTTATTTAGTTGGGTCAAAAAAGCACTCTAAAGTTCAACTGACTGCATTTAATTTAAATTTAAACTATGATACATTATTATTTAAATGCAGTTAAATTGCTCTCATGTGTCTTTTGAATATTACATTTAATTCACACTAAATTCTTTTAAAATACATTTGAGGTCAAAAGTTTCCATAGCACCTTGCAGAATCTGCTAAATGTTCATTAGTTTATCAAAATAAGAGGGATCATACAAAATGCATGTTATTTTTTATTTAGTACTGACCTGAGTAAGATATTTCACATAAAAGATGTTTACATATAATCCACAAGAGAAAATAATAGTTGAATATTTAAAAATGACTCCATTCAAAAGTTTACATACACTTGATTCCTAATACTGTGTTGTGCCTGAATGAATTTAATGAGTCCCTTGTTTTTCCTGAACAGTTAAGCTGCCTGCTGTTCTTCAGAAAAATCCTTCAGGTCCAACAAATTCTTTGGGTTTTCAGCATTTCTGTGTATTTGAACCCTTTCCAACAATGACTATATGATTTTGAGATTCATCTTTTTACACTGAGGACAACTGAGGGACTCATATGCAACTATTACAGAAGGTTCAAATGCTCACTGATGCTCCAGAAGGAAAAACGATGCATTTTGAAACATGCAACATGAAAACTATTGAACAGAATAAAGATGTACTTTTTTTTTTTTTTTTTAACCTAAATATCATATTTTTTTAATTTAGTATTGCCCTTCAGAAGCTACGGAAAATACCTACATGTTTCCCAGAAGACAAAATAAGTTAAATTTACACTGAACTTCAAATTCAAAAAGTTTTCACCCCCCCACCTTAATGCATTGTGTTTCCTTCTGGAGCATCGGTGAGCATTTGAACCTTCAGTAATAGCTGCATATGAGTCTCTCAGTTGTCCTCAGTATGAAAGGATGGATCTCAAAATCATACAGTCAGTTCTGGAAAAGGTTCAAATACAATAACCTGCTGAAAAACCAAAGCATTTGTGGGACCTGAAGTATTTTCTGAAGAACAGCAGGCAGTTTAACTGTTCAGGACAAACAAGGGACTCACAAATGTGGATCATTCGGGTAACAACACAGTATTAAGAATCAAGCGTATGTGAACATCATTTTTATTTTCTCTTGTGGACTATATGTAAATGTCTTTTATGTGAAATATATTATTCATTTCAGTACTAAATAAAAAATAACATGAAATTTTGGTAAAACAATTAACATTTTGCAGATTCTGCAAAGTGTATGTAAACCTTTGACCTAAACTGAATATTTGTTTCCATAATAAGTACTCTTTTTTTATATGTACACTAAAGTGTACTTCTTTTTCACAAGGGTATTCATGATGTTAGATATTTTATGCAAATTAATTAAATTAATCTAATAGCAAATTTAGCCATATGTGACTCTTAATGCTCTGAGGGGGCCCCATAGAGGGTCTGGGCCCCCTGCGTGAGTGTCCCGTCTGTCAGTGCCCTGCATGTGGGCAATAGAAAAATCATATAAAACAGTTAAATTATTCAAAATAACTTTAATTCTGTAGACAATTGAGTGTAAAGTCTCTCATAGTTAAAAGCTTCAATATAGGCCTACTACTGGTCATCACTGAGCTCGTTTGCACATAGTTAAATTTTTATCAACATGCCCACATACATCTCAGACTGTCACTGACACTCATGTCACTAGAAACTGCAAACTTTCATTGAAAATGAATGAACTCTGGTTATTTGTCGCTGCAAATCGCTGTGAGTGTGAATGCCCCTTTGCATTAACATACTGAACAATCAAAAAAACAAAGTGTCTTTTTATTTTTTGTCTTCTTCCATCCTCGACAGCCAAAGATGATTGTCATAAATGATTTGCCTTCTGTTCTGTCCCACGTTGTCACTAGTGTCTCTGTTTGTGTGTGTGTGACTGTAGGTGACCCGTACGTGCCAAAGCCACAGTGGGTGTAAAAGCAGAGGGTGGGCGCTGCCATAAACCACATCTACTGTATAACCCATCACACGCGAGCTGCTTGCTGTTTCAGCCTCATAAACACACCGCAAAGTGTCATATAGCACAGATCCAATGCTACTAGAGAGTGTGTGCGTATATATGTGTGTGTGACTCTCTTTGTGACCGCGGTCACCAGACATTACATCACTGGCCTCAGAAGACTTAATAGCAAGTGTGTTAAAAGAGGATTGTGTGTATTTGCTGTTTTTTCCTGGCACGTGGCTTTTAACGGGACGTCCAAAGTGTTTTCAGTTTTGTCAGCAGTTTTCCTCTGGGATCTCTGCTTTTAGGGCCTCTACTAAATGGTCTGTGCATCCTTTCATACATTCTGCAGCATTTGCATTAGGATTGATGGGATATGACAACATATATGGGATATGATTGTGTCACTTTGTACTTGGTTAAACTGATACAGCAGTGAAGTGAATATCATCTAGCTCGGGATACACTGCACATATCTCAGGCAGTCAAACGGAAGATTGACTCTCATAAACGCACAGCCATGCATTCTCACAAAAACATACACACTGAGCAGTCATTGCCAAGTATACTATACTGTGGAGAAAACTAACATACAAGGTATGAAAGTAACAGTTCACTGTATCTTTAAAAAAATGTTAACGTTTGATTTTAATATTGAGAAAATTATTGCACAGCTTTATGCTTCAGTTATGCCTTATAACTTTTATGGTGCTTGTTTTCTTTTTCTTTCTTTCTTTCTTTCTTTCTTTCTTTTTTTTCAACAGCCATTGGTCACTGTACAGTATGCAGTCCCTTATGAAAATAGCATAAGATTGTTACAAAAATAATACGTAAAAAATATATACTTAAGTGCAAACTAAATGTAATGTTTTTAGACACTTAATTGCATGTTAAATGCAATTAAATGAAAATTCATTATAGTTTAAATTTATTTCAAATAAATTTAGATGAATTTTTTTTTGATCCATTTAAGTAAGCCATAACTACACTGATGTTCAAAAATTTGGGATAAGTAAGATTTTTAATGTTTTTTAAAAAAGGTTCTTGTGCTCATCAAGGCTGCATTTATTTGATTAAAAAATCAGGAAAAAAAAATGTAATATTCTACAATATTATTTCAGTGTAAAATAACTTTTTATGTGAATATACTTTGAAATGTAATTTATTTCTGTTATACAAAGCTGAATTTTCAGCATCATTACTCCAGTCTTCAGTGTCACATGATCCTTCAGAAATCATTCTGATATGCTGATTTATTATCAATGTTGGAAACATTGATAATAAATCAGCATATCAGAATGATTTATAAAGTAATAAAGCGTATTAGTATATTAGAATAATTTCTGAAGGATCATGTGACACTGAAGACTGGAGTAATGGCTGATGAAAATTCAGCATTTCATCACAGGAATAAATTATGTTTTAACTGTAATAATGTTTCACAATATTGCATATTTTTCTGAATTTTTGATCAAGCAAATGCAGCCTTGATGAGCAGAAGAGAATTCTTTAAAAAACATTTAAAAAACGTACTGATCCCAAACTTTTAAACGTCAGTGTACATCTTCAGTTGTTTCATAATTACTTCTGTTGTCTCTGAAGTCTGCTGTCGAATATACTGTAACTAAAATATACATGTCTATTCAAACTTGTATGTCACGTATGTAAATATATTTGTAATTACACATTTGTAATGATGTAATGAACACAAGTTGCAATTTAGTACTGTACATTTAAAATATATTATCTTTAACTATTATGCATTTAATAAAATATATTACTGTAATAACACACTACAGTTACCATTATAATCAAGTACTTCATTTATTGTTTTGTCATCAAAATAAGTGTACTTCCATAATGCGTAACAAAAGATTAAAACGTGTTTTTTAAAAAATAATAATGTGACGTTATTATTAAGTGCACTTTTTAAAAGTGTACATAAGTGTTTTAAAGGGGTCATCAGATGCCCATTTTCCACAAGTTGATATGATTCTTTAGGGTCTTAATGATAAGTGTGTAATATACTTTGGTTAAAAATTCTCAATGGTAGTGTAAAACAACGCCCTTTTTACCTTGCCAAAATCAGCTCTGCAAAAATCATCCTGTGCCGGTCGAGGTTGCTTTAAATGTTAATGAGCTCTGCTCGCCCTGCCCCTATCTTCTCTCTGTGGAGTGACGGGCCTGTTTACTTTAGCCACATTTAGCTGCGTTTAACCGTTAAACTTGCTAACTAGCATGTTATTAGGAAAGGCAATCTCAAAGATTCATAAAAAAACCTTTATACTCTTGTTGTAAGTGAAGCTGGATCACGAATGATTAATATGATTTATTATTATTTTTACAGATTAATTATAGGGTAGATGTGTACACACACTGCCAACACACATTAATGTTCAAACAACATGTAAAAGTGAACTTTACATCCGATGACCCCTTTAAGCAACACTAAAGTGTACTCCCTTTAAGTACACTTAAGTGGCCTTTTACATGTACCGTTTCTTAAAAATAGGCTTTTAAGATTTAAAGTAATACAATTAAGTGCACTTCTTTAACCCAAGGGGCAGTTGTGCTGGCAAATGCTTATATACCTGTGCCTCCTTCTCTGCTATTAGTATGTATGCATCTGATAGAGTGCACAGGGTCACAGTAATTTGCTACAGGTTGAGTCTGTGATAATGTTGTGTGCATTGACCAAGTGAACCCAGAAAATGGATAAACTTTAAATCTTTTTCCAATCCACACATGCCTGTATCTACTGCACACTAAACTCCTTCAGCAGTATGAGGAGGGAGGCCCTGCCATGTTTAATGTAGAATATGGCGTGGCTCTGTCTAAATAACTGCAATGCGTATCCTCAGTTACATCTTTATTTCCCCTGATTCCTCTTCATATTGGGAGTTGCAGCCCCAGTCAATATTGCTGCATATACATTAAATTCTCTAATTGTTCTGGAGTGGGAAAAGCAAGGATGTGTGATTGAATATGTTTAGAAAATCAAACTAGTATCTGTTTTACACTACAGTGTACATACTATGCACAGTATGCAGTTTTTAAAATATATTGAATTCCCAAATTATGCAGTACTAGACCTTCCATAAGATTTTTTTTTCTTTTTCTCAAATTATTTTTAATTATTTGGTCAGACTACTAAAAGTTTAGAATTTGTTACACAAAATTAAAAATGGAAATCAACATTTCTTTCTGACAAAACGATGAATTAAGCATACATGTATTGAGATCATATGACATATAGCATATTACCGTTTTGTAACATATAATTCAACACCATAGTCAAATTTAGAACTGCGTACTAACAAACTACTTATACTATCTCTGTCATATAAAGGTGTAGAAACATACAGTAAATACCATGCAGTATGCTAGTATTAAATGGGTAAAACACTCCTCTCTCATCATGCCTCTTCAGTTTACAACAGAGCCGTATTATTTTCCATTTGAATATGCAGCATGTGTGTTGAAGAGAGAAGTGTGAATGGGTATCGGGGCAGCAGTCAGACCTCCTGGCCGTGAGCCAGCGTGGGATAGTAGGTGTCCCGGGCCAGCTGGCAGGCCTCTCCTCCCATCTGTGGAGGTGCAGCGAGTGTGCAGTGATGTCAGCTAGCGCTCCGCTCAGCCCAGACCAGATTTACAAGGGGAACCTCCAGCTGAACCAGACAGATCTTAACATGCTACTGCAGGGCATGATGGTCAGCATTTATATTAGCAGCAATGGGGTAATGTGTTAAAATTAAAATGTGTTATGGAATCAGATTACATTTTTGAAGTGAAAAGTACAGTAACACGGTACTTTTAGAACTTAAAACTTGACAAAATGACAACATTTCTCCAATTACAACCAACAAAGCTGCTAAAACTGTATCTGGAAAAATATCTATACAGGGGTGTTGTCGCAGTATACAAATGACAAAAAAATAAATAAAAAAGCCAAGTTTAGTGCTACCGTTCAAGGGTGCGTTTTCCAAAAGCATTGTAAGCCAACTGTGGTCGCAAATTCTATCTTTACCAACATTGTTTGGCAAATCAACAATTCCCAACGACATAATTCCAGCAAACATTGGCAAACAGCATTGTAAAGCTGTGCTGTTGGAACTAGAGCTCACAACTTGTGGTTAGAAGCACCTTTAGAAGCCAAATACATAGTGCATGTTAACATGATCTAAAAACAAAACAAAACAAAACAAAAATCAATAGCTCTCTGTTGTTTGTGTAAATTAATAGTTACTAATTAGTTATTACTCCACAACTGGCACATTATGTCATTACTGGCAGTCTTATAACGTTAAACAACATGATTACTTAACACAGGGATTTTCAAACTTTTTGGAGCCAGGGACACCTTGCAGGGGAGAGGATTTTCCAAGGACCCCCTCATAATTATAACAGTGTTTAAGGCTAAAGTTTAATGTGGATGGAAATAATGAACATAATATTATTGTTTTATTGATGCAAATCATCCCCATTGTACATGTCCTATTTCCTATAATGTAAATACTACTAGGCCTAAATAAAACGTATGTTAGGAAACTTGACAAACACTAACATGTATTTTATTTCCCCTCACTCCAAATCATTTAAATTTAGTGGCATTCAAAACAGAACAGAAATAAATGCATATATATTAAGGGTGAAATGGTGCACAAAGTCAGGCTTACTACACAGTGGTGTGACAGTTTTGTTTTTGTCAGTTCAATCAAGTGACGCCGAATTGCTGCTAATTTGAAAGTGAAAGTAAAATGCGCACAGGCATTTACAAGTTTACAAGCATGAACACTTGGATTCCTTATATCAGTAGGAAAAAAACACATCCTTCAGGTAAGAGTAAGACATCATTTAAAACGGTCTGTTTTATATTTGTGCAACTTCAAAATAACAGTTAAATGTTGTACTTTTGTAAAATAAAGAACACAAACAAAATGCGCTTGCAGTCTCGGCCTCTGTGAAATTCTTCCTGAAATGAAGAAAAACTCAGTGACTGCCTACTCGTCAAAAAGACAGGAGAAATATATTTAGAAAAACCTGGAAGTGCCTGCTTTTAAGTGTTTACGTTTTGCTTATTTGACATTAAGCATTAAGTCACTTTGGAATATGAATCATAACACGTTTCAGAAGATAAAAAAACGTTGTAGTCCGGAAAATATGGTAGCCTATAATAGCAAATTATTTTGCGGACTCTCTGGCTTTGTGTCACGGATCCCAGTTCGAAAACCCTTGACTTAACATATATAGTAGAAATGTAAAATAATTTGGTACTTTTGTTGAAAGCAATGTGATGTTTCTTGCCATAAAAAAGTAATGTAATGTAAAAATAATGTAAGAAGATGAATGGCTTTTATTGAATGTTACACATTCGTTACATTCAATGACAATGTAACATAATAAGCTGCTTTTTTTTTTAAGAATTGTGTTACTTTTAATGTAAAATAAGGAAATACTTGTATTTAAAGTGACACCTCAGTTTCTAACAATAAAAGATGATGGTGTAAAATAATTAGTTACAATTTTTATGTTAGTTAGTATCCATATAAAGTAATGTAACAATTAATTCATACATTTTTTCAGTGTAATAGTAGTAAAAGTAACCACACTTTGACAATTAATTATTTTTAATTAGGAAGATATAAAAGTTAGATTTGTATGTGATGCGTTACTTTCCCTATATGTAATGATGTAACACATGTACTAGGAGTAACACAATCATGTAACACAGGGTTCCCAAATTGGGGGTTTGTGGGGGAACTGCAGAGGCTTCATGAGCTGATGAAAAACTAATCATTATTTTTATTGAATGTAAAATTTAAATAAATAAATGGGGCTGTTCAAGTAAGTTCAAAGTAAATGCAGCAAGCTCCATCTCTGCTTGTGCTGTGAGTTTAATGTGCATTTGGGAATGCCACATGCACTTAGGTTTACTTTATTTACACATTTGCATAATTTCCAACACTACTGTGGACAGACGTTTACAGCATTTCAGCAGAATTCTGTCAAAATAAATGCTTGAGGATTTTTACTTTTTTAAGGTTTTAAGGTTTGAATGCATTCCATACAAATCACTTACTAATGGAAAATAAAATATTCCATCTATTTACTTGCAGGCCATATGGCCTGACATCAGCGAACCATAAAATGCAAATGTGTCATCATACTGTAAAGATATTAAAAACCGGGTTAGGGATTTGGATGCCGGTATTGTTTTGGAACCCTGATGCTTTCAGAAGTGATATCCTCTAGCATTGTACATTATGCCATATATGGGAATCAAAAACAAATAATCAATCATACACCACAGAAAGCCTTAAATAAGTTCACTGAAGAGCCCATGCAGCACCACACCACTGGAAAAAGACGTGAAGCCACCAACAGATCATTAAGCATTTACAGCCAGTTATTAGAACATAACGGTCACAGAACATGTTGTATTTGTCGTGTCGTATTTGGAGTTTATTGATCCCACAATAGTCATTTCTCAACCAGGTCGTACACGTAAAACATTTTGAGTGTGTACACAGAAAGGAAGCTTCGGGACACCAGCTGCAGCTTGCCTGGGGTGCCGTGCATGCTGAAATCCGCAAACACATCGACACACACACGTACACAGTATTGTCTTTGGCAGCCTTATCGGTCTGTTTGTGTTTGTATGTGCATCTGCCCTTGCATGTAGATGGGATGCTTATGTGGGATGTGCCTCAATGTGTCTGCATATGTGTATGCGTGTGTGTGGCTGAGGTGTTTACCGCGCTTTAAAAGCGGCAGTGGGCGCAGGCAGATTAATAAACAGAAGGTAATGGCAGAAGGAGTCTATATTTATTTTTTATCTTAAATGGTGCTTGTTTGTCAGGCTGGATGAATATTGAGTGTGAAATTGCGATCAGGGGCGACACATGCCAGTGCTCAGCCTTATCTCTGTGCTGCAGGCGGACACAGCTGCCTTATCGCCCCTCCGCAGGAGCGCCACCTCTCTCGGGCGCTCTCCAAACCGCCACATTCCCTTTGTATCAGCCTGGAGAAGCCTGTTTACCTTTCAGTGGCTTGATATTCCTATTAGAGCTGCTCCTATTTACTCGTTTCCTTTATGCCGTGTGCAGTCTCTCATCTTTTTCGGCTTTCTTTTTTTCTTTCTCGCTCACTCCTTCTTGTTCTCCCCCTTCGACCTCCTAACACACCACTGGGTGGCTTGTTTGGTTTCCTCTCTCTGAAGGGACCCCAGTGCAGGCTTTTATATTCCTACTTGTCTGTCTGTCTGTCTGTCTGTTTTTTTGATGGGTGAATACATGGCATTATGACTTCAGGAACGTTGCTTCATGTCAGCCTTTAATAATATTCACGCAAACCAAAATTGACAGATATACAGTGTCTCTCATTGTTCAACAGTGTTGGTCCTCATTAAACTGTCAAGTTTAGGGAATCTCCGGCCACGGTGGCAGGCTGAGGGAAAGCAGACATAGTGGGTGTGGTTTCAGGCCTTGGAGAAACATTTATTTGAAATAAAATGAACACGAAATGTTAAAAAAGTGAGGGTTAAATTATTCATGGAATGTACTGTTTCATAAATAGAAGGGCGTGTGGTGTCAACGTGATTGGAAGTAGTGACGTTTGAGGGGTACAAATAATAGGGATTTATTATAGGATTTGTTACAGCCAAATGTATTTTTAAATGAAATTATATTTATTTATAATATGAATACATTTATTTATATATGTATAGATTCTGATTTAATATTGTAACAAGATTTTTTATTACAAAGACCCTATGCTTAATGAATATATTTCCTTTAGAAATAAGCCAAAATGTTACTTAATGTAAGTCAAAATGATATGTCTTTACACAACTAAATTAGATATGATATGAAACATTTTTACTTCAGATATGGATTTGTTAGCTAATGTTTTATTTAATTTATGATGAAGGCAACTTCTTAAATAAATAAATAAAAGTGTATTGTGATGCCTTTTTAAAATACGCATCATATATTCTATTACATACTAAAAATAATAACTAAAACACTAGAAAAATGAATAAAACCAATCTAAAAATAAATAAATAAAAACGATATCTTCTGCAGTCAGTAAAGCCAGCTAGTATGTGTTCTGCACATCAACAATCTGGTCTCAAGCTTAAATACTTATTTAATATTTAAACAAAATGGGGAGTGTTTGTTTTTAGGCAAACTAAACAAAACAGGTTTAGACTGGAAAACTTCGAATTCGAATTTCGATTATAGCAATCTAAAAATGCTCTTTAAATAAATGACATGATCATTTCACTTTTTTACAGTGTGGCCTTTTGCCTCACATTAAATTTTGAAGAAGAATCCTCTACTTCTTGTGTGTGTACATGGATGCCAACAGTTTAGTTTAGCTTTTTGTGTAGATTTATAACAAATTCAGCTATTTAAAAGTAATGTCACAATCCTTAAAGGGATAGTTCACCCAAAACATTAATTACTTACCCTCATGTTGTTCCAAACCTTCGTTAGTGACATCAGTGGTTCAACCGTAATTTTAATGGACCATTTTAACAACATCCTTACTGTGCCTTGACCGTGATAGGACCCTTGCTGTCTATGGAGGGTCAGTGAGCTCTCAGATCTCTCTATCAAAATATCTTAATTTGTGTTTTGAAGATGAACAAAGATCTTGCTGGGGCTTGGAAAGACATGTTATTAATTTACTATACTATATATAGTAATGTTATATATACATACTATATATGTTATTAATTCCTTAAGACAAGTTATTAATAACAGAATTTTAAATCTTAATGGTTTTAAAATATGCCTTATTTTTTATGTAAAACACAAACAAACAAATACAGTTATTTAGAAATAAAGTGAAACTGAAGTGGTTTGTGCTCACAAAGCACATTATAAGTTGTAATTGCACTGCAGGTATCTAAGATGGGCTGAGATGGTCAGAATTAATAACCTGGAAAACTAAACACATGTCCATAACTGCTAGTTTAGCTGATTAGTAAAAATAAGCAGTTATGAAAGTCCTAATTCAGAAATGTCAAATGTTTAGGGAGAAACATGAATATGAAAGTCAATTGAATATCTAAAGGCTGGCTTGTGTGATTTTTAGGGGGAACAGTGACTATGATTGTCTGAGGTGCTCAGGAGGGCTTTGCTTTTTTCATGTGTGTATCTGGGCTCTCTAGAGACTGAATAGGACATATACCGCCCCAGGACCAGCAACACAAACCCCGCTTTTACAGTCTCTCTGTGGCCATGGATCACAGATTTCTGCAGGCCTTTGTACAAACAGAGAGAGCGAGACAGAGGCAGACAGAGAGAAAGCAAAGTACCATGGAGGGGTATAGGGGGAGGACTCAAAAGCAATGCAAAAGAAAAGATTCCAGTGGCAATTCTACATAAAGACTGTTTGCATCACTCTTTAGAAAAATAAATAAATAAATAAATAAGTAAACATATGATGCACATGCTATGGGAGCACATAAATTGTAATTTATATACTGGTGGTCAGTTTGAATAATTAAGACATTTTAATGGTTTTGAAAGAAATCTTTTCTGCTCACCAGGGCTGCATTTATTTGAGCAAAAATACAGTAAAAATGTCATGTTGTGAAATATTAATTGGTAATTTATTCAGCTTTGCCATTACAGGAATAATTTACATGTTAAATTATAGCAATATAGAAAACAGTAAAAATATTTTAATGTAATCATTTTTCACAGTAGGGTACAACGGGGCTAAAGCGCCCTGGGGTAAAAGGCACCTTTGATATTGTTTTCCTCCAAACCACTAGAAAAACATGGCGTAGCACTTTCCAAAACATCCACTTTTCAACATGCACGTGCAAATTTGTCTGATCGTTGACGCAATCGCGGGCAGCAGCACAATGTTGATTCTGTGCTTTTATTTGATCTAATATTTGATGTGTTTAAAAAAGTTGCAGATTTAAGTAGCAAATGAGAATCACTAAAATTATTCAATATCTTGAGACAAAGGTTTTTTAATTATTTTCATGTAAAGTATGGTATTTGGGGTGAAAAGCGCCCCTGCTGTTGGGGCTAAAAGGCACAATAATTAACATGATAATTAATAGAAGCCTGAGTTTTCCATTTGCTGACATGACTGAATCTGTTACATTCAGATGGAATCTAGAACGACACCATCATATTTAAAAACATGCCATTAATCATATCATATAATAAAATATAATTTGTTGTTACTACTGTAAATCTATATCAAATTATTATGGGATCTTCTTCGAAGCTTTCAGAATCTTTACATTTTAAAATGATTTTGTTTCTGTATTTTAAAATATATTGTCACAGTTCTGTCTGTTTGCATTCTTAGTTTCTCCCATTGTCTCCCCCCGTCGATCTGTCTACTTTGGTTTAGTCCCTGTTAGCGTTATCTGGTTCACCTGTCTGTCATTATTAGTTTGCCTTTATAAATCTGTCTTTGTCATGAGTTCCCTGTCGGTCTTTATTGTTGATTTGAGTTTCTGTGTGTGTGGATATCGCTCTGTGTTCCTGCCTGTTCCTCTTGAAAGTAATTAAAATAAGATTTGTTCCGTACGTTGTATCCTGTCTTCCATCCAGCACCAGCAACCGTAACAGAAAGACCGACCTATACAGTTTTTTCCCGGCATCTTCCCCTGCGTTAATTTTTTCGTTTTTTCCCTCAGTGTTTTTGTTTTTTGATTATTATTATGGATCCGACCGTTCTCCTCATCCTCCTGAAGCAGGGGGAACGCTCTCTCGAGGACCACACCCGTGATTACATCTTCCTGGCAGAACACTCCCACTTTCCGGATAGCAGCCTGTGCAAGTTCTACTACACTGGACTTAACACCACCACCAAGGTGCTGCTATCTGGGGAGGGTCCTCAAGAGAGCCTGCTGGAGTACATCGAGTAGGTGCTGGCGTCCTGTGGATCGTCGTGGACCATCGACATCATCGAGGAGGACGTCATCCCCACTCCAGACCCAGAACCCAGCCAACCATCACCCCAACAAGCGGAGTTGAGCCCGAGCCCACCGCAGATGAAGAGCCAGAGCCAAGAGCGACAGAGCCAGAGCCTGACACATCTGACCAGGTGCGAGAGCCGGCCACTACATTCGTGACGGTGGAGTGCTGCGTGGAGCAAGAGAGGGCTATGGAGAGCCCTGCCCACTGCACCACCGCTGGGGGTGAGCTGGAAGAAAACTCTGGGGACTTAATTGATTTTTCTATGGAAGTTCTAGAAAATGACTCTTTACAGAAATATCTACCTGTCACGTTATGCATGCCTGTATGGAATCCCCACCCACCCTCCCTCTTCTGCCTATGTCAACGTCTGTCTGCTCACCGCTGTCCCCTGACAGCCCCTCTGCTCACCCTCAGCCCACCACCTGTGCAGTGGGCTCGCCGCGGGTCTGCCAGCTTCCATCGGTGTCAGGGCTGGAGGATCCCTCATCTCCGCCTCCAGCCTCAGAGTCCAGAACTCCGCCTCGGCCCTCCGACCCTGCGGCTCCACCACGGCTCTCAGCGCCCTCGTCTCCATCGTCGCCCATCGGTCCACCAGCTCCACCAGGCTCCCTCGTCTTTCTGGGGGGGGTAAAAGGCCCCCTATTATTATGTTTTTACTGTATTCCAAACTGGTAGTGTAATATCAATGACAGTTAAGCTAATGAACAATTCTGTTTGAATAATTAATAATAATAATAGTAACAGTAATAATAATAATAACAGCTATTATTATTATTGTTGTTGTTACTGCATTTCTGCATTTATAAGGGTGATAATTACATTCCTATCCAAGAATGTAAGAGTTTCATTTTTTATCTCAAAGCTTATGATACGCCTTCATTTCCTGGCTAAGTGAATAATAAAATGAAAAGAAAACGAAAAAGCACTTAGAATTATTATTTTTAAGTGAAGATCAATCCTCTTGGTAGACGTCAATAGTGAGGGTGTTGATACTTCAAGATTGATCTGCCCATCCCTTGTGGAGGCTGTGCTTTAAAGTGATTTTAGCAAGGCAATGAGTTCTTTCTTACTAAACTGACCTCAGATCGAAGAAATCGTGTAAGGATTTGTGCAGCGTTCATGCTGCAAGTGTGCTGAGACAGTGATGGCATGTCAGCAGAGTGTGTGTGAGAGCGCTGTGCCCTATCTGTTAGTGTGAAGGGTACTCAGATTCCTCTGGCACTGGGCCTGGTTGGCTGCGGTCTGACTGGCTGTTGTTTTTATCAGGCTTCTTCACACCAGGCTTGACTCAGGGCACACAGCCCATGGATAAGTGAAACAAACACAGCCTGTGCTTAGCAACACTGAGCAGCGTGGCTGGAAGGAGCCTGATAACCAAACAGCCAGAAGAAGTGCCGTTGTGAACCCCACAGGCCAGGCGCTCATACTGCCTTACAGACAGTGCCACGGGGAAAGAGGTGGTAAGCCCCGAAACACCAAGACATAAGAGGACATGTCTACGCCTTTCATACATGGTAAAGTTTTCAAAGCACTCTCGAAACATGCTGCTTTCTGTACGAGTTTTCTCAGAGAAGGCAAATATTTTGGATGCGAAAATATTTAATAGTACAAAATTAAAACAAAATAGACCAAAACAGCATTGCAAAGCATATAAAGTGCTGTTTTTTTGAAGTAATAATGTCATTTATATTAATATGTTATATTACATTTATATTTGTGTCTTTAGACCATCAAAACACCTGCAGAATAGACAGAGGATTTGTTAACCAATATGAACTGCAATGCAATGTAAAAAAAAAATAAAAAATAAAAAACACTAATGGTCAAAATATTTGATCTTTTTATGTTCTTGAAAGAAGTATTTTATGCAAACCAAGGCTGCATTTAATCATAGGGTAAAACATTTAAAAATACAGTAAAAACAGTAATGTTGTGAAATATTTTTATAAATTAAAATTTAGCTTCTATTACTTACGTCATCAGTGTCACAGGATCCTTAAGAAATGATTTGAATATCTTGATGGAATTATTAACAATTATTATATAGTGCTCAATTATGAAAATGTTTTTTTTTTTTTAATCTTTTTATCAAAGTTAAAAACAGTTGTGTTGCTTATAACATTTCTGTAAAAACTGTATACATTATTACATTTTTCAACATTCTTTGATAAATAGAAAGATCAAAAGAACAGCATTTATTTGATGTAGAAATCATTTAAACACATGAATGAAATGTACAATTCTTTGTAAAGGTCTTTAGGTCAATTCAGTGCAAACATGCAAATAAAAGCATTAATTTCCATTGCATATATTATTATTATTATTATTATTATTTAATCTTATGTACCTATGTAGACTGGACCAATGGCTACTGAAAATTCAGCTTTGCGATACTTGAAACTTAATGCATTAAAACATAAAACATTTCTTTTTGAATTGTAATAATATTTCACAATATTACATTATGTTACAGTATTGTTGATAAAATAAATGCAGCTTATAGGTGTTCATAAGAGACTTCTTTCTTCTTAATTATTCCAAATTTTTGATCAGTAGTATACATACAGTAAATAAATGAATAAATAAATGAATTCATGAGACTTTATAATGTAACCTTGGTCTTAATAAATATCATGTAAATATATAGTAAATATGCATAGAAATAATAATAATTATTATTATTAAATTACCATATTTCTGTTATTTTTGCTTATCGGCTAACTTGTCTGTTTTGAAGGATGGTTAAATATTTTAGATATTATTTAAAACACTGATACGACCATGTGTGGTGCCCCTGGGGCATGTACCCATGTGGTTAATTTGTCCTTAGTCATTTAGAGAACCCTTGTAGATTTTTTTGTCACCAGCAGGGAGCATGACAAGAATAATTCATTAATTCAGCCATAAATTAATTTTTGTAATAACATAAAGGTTAGTTTCTGCTCCTGTACTGTTCCTCTGAGGGCCTTTTACAGAATTCCACCTTTGCTGGATGACCTTACCGTCTGTGTTGAACGTATCTATACTTCTCAGTGGAGAAAGATACTTATGCAAACATCTATTCATGTTTCTACAGTGCAATATTAAGAGCCCACTCACAAATCAATTTTCATAAAATAACTTTTGCCTTCATTTTCCATTTCAGTATTGATTGTAGTTATGAGGCTGGATGCAAAGTCAAGCTAATTAAGGAAATATAATTGATTTTATTTCACCCATGGGCCGGAAGGAACCAGTTTAGACCAACGGGATCGAACCAGAAGAGACTCCCTGACCTGAAAACCTTTTAATGAGGCAACAATAAAAACATAGATACACCCACTCCATGCACATCATGCTGCTGAGCTCAAAAGAACCGACAGTTAATTAATCATAAGACCAAGGATAGGCATATGAGAATATTTAAACATCTAGCAATTATTACTATACTGTTTTAACATTTTAATTCTTGTTCAAGGAACCAATGTTGCTCCATTAAAGGAGAAGTCCACTTCCAGAACAACAATTCACAAATAATTTACTCACCCCCTTGTCATCCAAGATGTTATGTCTTTCTGTCTTCAGTCGTGAAGAAATTATGGGTTTTGAGGAAAACATTTCAGGATTTTTCTCCATATAATGGACTTCATTGGTGCCCCGATTTTGAACTTCCAAAATGTAGTTAAAATGCAGCTTCAAAGGACTCTAAACGATCCCAGCCGAGGAAGAAGGGTCTTATCTAGCGAAACGATCAGTCATTTTTTTCGGAAAATATATATTTTTTTAAACTCGTGTAGCACAGGCTCTGGGATGCGCATTCATGACACTACGTACTATTGAATCATGTCGAAAGGTCACACCGAACGTAGGCGGAACTTCAAACCCAGTGTTTACCAAGCGAAAGCGCAAAGACTAAGAAAGTGCAAGTAAGTTTGTAAATGCTGTTTACAAACAAAAAGGTACAACGATGTCCTCCTCTCAAGTTGTAGGAAAAAATAAGATGGAGTTTTTCGCCATACTCAGTACACAGACAATGAACTTACACGTGATTCGTAGTAGTGATGGGAAGTTCGGATCATTTTACCGACTCGGACTTGGAGTCTTGTTCAGCAAAATAAATGAATCTTTTTTTGAGTCATTTCATTCATTTTAGCAAAATATAATTAAAATGTGACGTGTTACTTCCCTAACACATCTACTGCTTACACAAACGTTGATCACACTACAAACAAGACAAAACTATAATGCTATAAGAAACAGAAAATATTAATTCATTGTTTATTTGGGTCTTTAGTCTATGATTAGCTCACCTCACCTCCTATTTGACAAGTTTTCGGGTTTGAGTCGTTCGTTCATCACGTGACAGCCCCATAAGATGAACGAACAACTCGAAAAACCCGAAGACTTGAAACAGGTGAACTAATTCCAGTACAGAACCTAATAGGATGTTGCGCATGCGCGACTGAACGAATCACTCCCCGAGATGACTCGTTCTTCCCGAGTCACATTAAAGATTTGTTCAAAATGAAAGAATCATTCAAGAATGACCCATTACTAATTCGTAGCATCGTGGTCACACATCCCATAGCCTGTGCTACACAAGCTTTTGTGCTTAAAAAGTATACACATTTTTATTTTTCGAAAAAAATTACGATCAATTTGCTAGATGACCCTTCCCTTTGAAGCCGCATTTAAACTGCATTTTGGAAGTTCAAAATCGGGGCACCAATGAAGTCCATTATATGGAGAAAAATCCTGAAATTATTTCCTCAAAAACCATAATTTCTTTACGACTGAAGACAGAAAGACATTATTATTTGTGAATTGTTGTTCTGGAAGTGGAGTTCTCCTTTAATATACTGCAGAATTTAATGTACAGTCACCTTTGTGCATATAACAGCTAAATGCAACTTAAGCAAAATTTAGAGTCAGAAATAATGTTTTATAAAGCTATTTTATTGTGCTTAGCATTATATTGTGTAATACTATTGGGGTTTAATATTCAGTAATAATGCATTATCGATTTGACTCTACTGACGCCACCGGATAAGAACAAAACTTGAACTGACTTGAGCTGGATGATGACACTACTGTTCTCTGTAGAGCTGTTTTATAGCTAAATCGACTTTTGTTTTATAATTGATGAGATTTGCAACATCAACACTGTTACTGAAATGAATTAAATCAACATTAAACTGACTTGTGCTAAACAACAACACCATTAACTTCTGTAGAACTGCATCATAGCAGAATCTGAATTTGTCTCATATTTGATGAGTTTGCATAAGTTATTCTGTAATTTCATGTTTATTACTCTTCATCACTGCTTTGAGACAATTTGTATTGTATAAATCTGTATTGTATTACTGAGCATTTTCCTTTGTTACCTTGTTATCTTATTTCCTTGTTTCTTCGCATAGTCTTGCCTTGCCTGTGATCTGACCCTGGACTGCATTCTTGTGCTTTGTGAATGTTTGTTATTTGCCACGACCATTGCCTGTTTTGTGTATTACTCTCTTGTTTCGCCTTGGATGTTACTGTTTGTTGGTGATTTAACCCTGCCTGTTTTGACCACGCTCTTATATAAGGCCTGTACGTGGAGCTTCACTTCGTTACAACACTCGTCCGTTACAGCACCCTTTAACTAAGTCCTTTGCAGAAGTATATACTGAATATACATAAAGATCCACTTGAATGGAAATAAAAAGAGCAGAAATAAATAATAAGTAAACCACAAGATTAAGGTGGGAAGATAATTAAAATGTCAAAGGAAAAGCTCTAGTAACAAGTGTACTTTGAGATACGTTAAAAGTGCTAATTGAATCTCAGTTTAACTACTCATATACTGTACTCTCAGGGAAAGCATTCATCTTTGGTGACTAAAAAGAGTGACTCACCACTTTTCCAATTTCCTAATGTCAGACTGGCTGACTATAGGTGCAGTGAAATGATAAAAAATATTCTATATTCCTTTTTTCTCTGTCTTTGTCAGTGAACATGTGTTGTGCCTGAATGCCCATTTACATAAATTTTCAGATAAGGTTTGATGCAAAGCTTTAAATGTTACAAACATCTCAACAAAGTTACCCAAACATGCTAGTAGTTGACAGTGACTATGATTTTGCTTAGTATGACATCCATTCTTGGCTCAACGTTTGTAGTTGGTCTAGTAATAACGTTCCTTTTTTCAAATCTTATATTGCCTTCTTAAAAGCCACTGGCCATCTAAATTCCAGCTCTGCACACTCTGAGTATTCACTCATTCACTTCATGAGATGCATCCTGGGATGTTTTTTTTAGACTATATCAGATGAGTTACCATATACTGCTCCTCTCTCGTCTAAGAGATCTACTCCAACACTCAGCTGACTCTTCAATTCATTCATAAATAAATATATCATATATCCACAATTTTACACAAAATCAGAAAATTGAAAAACATTCCCTAGTAAAAAAAAAAAAAAAAAAAAGTAATAGATTTAAAATGCATGTATTTTATACTAAGTATAGTTCAAGTCCATTACCATATTTACTGACATATCACTTGAGACTTACTGATATAAAAATTGTAATTAAACTTTATTTGGAGTACTACTTGTGCACAATGCACATTTCTTAATCTTAAGCCTAAAATATGTTTTAATGTCACTTCTTTAAATGCAAAATATTTAAAGTGTACCTAAAGTATACTTGCAATAGTTCCACTTTGGCACAATAAAATATACTTAAGTATATCTTCAGTTGGACTTCATCACTACTTCCGCACAATTAAAGTGCATTAAGTGCAAAATTTGTTATTCCAATTTAATAGACTTTAAATATTCCAGTTTAATATACCAAAAGTACAGTTGCAGGGTATTTTTACTAAGTACATAATATGTAAATCTATTTATAGTATACTTAGAATTAAATACATTTTTTAAATACATTTTAGCACATTTATTTTTAAAGCCGAAGCTTTCTATTTAATTTCAATTGAAGATTTAGGGCCAGATAAACAAGGAAAACTAGCAAGAGCTCACAATCTCATAAAAGTAGTGAAAGGACTGTAAAGTTCTGCAGGTGATCTACTAACAATGTGCAAATTAGAGAACACAGATGCAGCCCATTTCCATAATGACCAACACAATCTACCAAGAGCGGTGAAAATTGACGTAGGGTTGCAGGCAACCAGACCAGATGATAATCACGTGCGGGTAATCTACTAACAACATTTAGCGTTTTTTGGATGTTAAAGGAACACTCCAATTTTTTTGAAAATAGGCTCATTTTCCAACTCCCCTAGAGTTAAACAGTTGAGTTTTACCGATCTCCGGGTCTGGCGGTAGCACTTTTAGCATAGCTTAGCATAGATCATTGAATTCAATTAGACTGTTAGCATCTCACTCAAAAATGACCAAAGAGTTTCAACATTTTTACTATTTAAAACTTGACTCTTAGTTACATCGTGTACAAAGACGGACGAAAAATGAAAAGTTGCGATTTTCTATGTCAGTATGGCTAGGAACTATACTCTCATTTCAGCGTAATAATCAAGGAACTTTGCTGCCAATACCATGGGTGCTGCAGGCGCAATGATATTACGCAGCCGTCAACTCTGCTGGCTGCAACTCTGCATCTACATAAATTTTGTTGACGGCTGCGTAATATCATTGCGCCTGTTGCACCCATGTTACGGCAGCAAAGTTCCTTGATTATTACGCCGGAATGAGAGTACAGTTCCTAGCCATATCAGCCTAGAAAATCGCAACTTTTCATTTTTCGTCAGTCTAAGTACACGATGTAACTACAGAGGAGTCAAGTTTTAAACAGGAAAAATCTCACCATTATATATGGTCATTTTTGAGCGAGATGCTATCGGTCTAATCAGATTCAATGATCTATGCTAAGATATGCTAAAAGTGCTACCTTTAAATAATGGTGCAAATACCAGTACATTGACTAACGCAAATCCTACATTCTGCTGTGTTATTCATTTAAATACTCTCCTCCCATAAATTTTGAATCTAAAAGGGAAACTTCAACAAATGCATATGTGTCTTTAGTAAATGTCTTTAGTAAATCCTGACTCTATAGTTTTTTTAACACCAAACGAGGGTTTTCACTGGCACAAGCTGTTAGCAAATCTAGGCCTAAAGTTATAGAAATATTAAGTTCAGTCAAACGTGTCTAAATATCTAACTTTGTCGGCTGGGTGCATACAACATTATAAGGGTTAAAAATGGCAAAAGCGTTTGTAAAATGTCACCTACAGTAAGTGTCTTTCTCTCTCTTGGTGGGCTGTCATCATTCCATGGCACTATGGATGGCACACAGCTGCGAGAAACCTCTCAGCAGGGACACATCGTTTCCATCTGTCCTCTACCCAGGGTGGCGCCTATCTAGAGCAGCACAGCGGCTGTGCATGCTCCGAGAAAGTAGGGGGTGAGTGTATGGAGGAACAGAAAGGAACCGCATTATGCACCTGTTCCGAATTTTCCAACTCTCAAAATTTGTCATGGTCATTTTGTGCCGCTAAAGGAATTTTACTCACCTGCACCTGGTTTAAATGGAATGGTGCTTAGGAGGGGACACCAGCAGAATTTGCAACGAAAATCTCCCGCTGCTACACCGAAATATGAATGACACCTGTTAACTGCATTTTGGCTGGTGTACCTTGTAAGGGAATGCACATCTCGACATCTGCTTGACTATCGACAGATGAGATGATAGATGTTTTGCTACACACTCGCAGAATAGCGTATGGACAGCATCCAAGAATATTATCAACACTGAGTGAAAGTGTGTGTTATGTGAATGGCTGTTTGGGAGTTTGTGTATGTCAGACGACGCACTCAATTTAGCAGGTGTGCTTCGACAGACTTGAATTTGCGCCAAGCCGGCGGTGAAAAAACACGAGAGAAAGAGGGAGAGCGACAGAGATAGAGAGGCTATGCATCTGTGTGAGGTGCTGACAGATGGGGACGGTTTAACTTCTAGAGTTCGGTTAAGATCCCGAGCTTCCCTGGGCTTGTCTGTGCCAAGCAGGTGCACACAAAAATACCAGACAGGAAGAAAACTTCAGCTGCTTTTTTCAGCGGTTGTTAAGGAGTCATTCATAAAAGCTACTTTCCATTTGAGAGCCTGCCAAGGCCAAGAGTGCTGGTATTCTTTAATGGACACTCCATTTCTTGGCCATAACAGTAGCTATATCTACCTAAACAGATGCACTCACACAAAGAGGCACCATTTGATCAGGGCAACAAGGCCATTACCTTTACCTGCCATCTATCTTTATTTATCTGTTTCTGTAATTGCATAGTTGTCTGCTGCGCACCTTGGATGTCCTAGTCTTGTGCATGCAGACTTCTTACTATTAGCATCAAGTCTGGCCCACACTGCAGCTTATTTTCACCAAGTCCTCCCCACGTGCCATTTACATGATATTTAGGGACACGGAAATATGAAATCAATGAAGAATGTATGTGTGTGCTCTTGTTTACTCAAACCAAACTACTAAACAATAAATGATAATAAATAAATATATAGATGTGCATGTCACCTCAGTTACAGTAAACAGCCCAAAAAATAGCAATTTATTAAGGCAGCAGCAATTTCCAGTAAGGTTAAATAGCGATAGAGACTATTTACACAAGTGCAAATAGCAATTGATGCCATTTACACAAAGTGTAAATAGCAATTAGATGAAAATAGGATATTTTCTTAGAGATAGATGTTACTTGCACTAAATGCAAATAGCGATAGATTCTGTTTACACTATGTTAAAATAGCAGGATTTTCTGCTATTTATAACACTTTATCTGCACCTCAGTATTGTAGTACATTATAAAACCGTTTGCAATAATACCGCATTGAGTGTAAATTATATTTTTAATTCAACTTATTAAATGGACGCCACCATACTGAAACAATAAGCCTTTCCTACACCTACCCTAACCCTAACCAATACTTTATTTTCAACTTTTTGATTTAAAATAAATGCATTTTTAATATGATATAAGGGAAAAGGGAGAAAAAAAGTTTGCCAACAGGCAGATTTAAACCCCGGTTGATCGCATTGAAAAGACTACAGAACGTGCTTTACCAACTGCACTACTAGTGCTGATGTCTAATAGTCGTCTTTTGTGCTGTTGACTAGCTCAATCACACCTTGGTGGGCGGAGTTAGTGTAAATAGCCTCTGCCAACAAGGCGGGCTATTTGCACTTAGTTTAAAAAGACATTCCGATTCATTAATAATGGAAAAATAATATACTATTTATTATTTGCTTATTAAAGTATCATATTTAAAAATATGAAAACTGAATGGTTGTTGTTGTTTTTTTCTAAAAAAAAAATTGGAAATTAAGTTGATGCAATCTCTTAATTTATTTATTTCTATTTATCTTTTTTTTTTCTTTTGCTGTATAAGCCCTAATTTATATAAATATTTAAAAATGATTACATACCATAATAATGGCTCACTTCAAATGTTTACAAGATTTTGATCTTTTTCTTCTCCTTCTTAATAGCTCCTAACACAGTGAAATGGTGCCGTAATATTATTAAATTGTGCAATAAAATTGTGCAAATTATGGAAATAACATTTTGCAAAGCACAACAGTTACCTTGCAATGCTTGAGAATTGTCAAAAGGTTTACAATATGACTTTTGAATTGATCCCTTCTTGTAAACTCAGCGATTAAATTACAACTGAACCGTGGTGTTAGTCAAGAAACAGCAGGTAATTCAGCCGGGAATTTTTTATATGGGTGGTGGGACATACACATCTTGGCCTCAGATGGCAATAAAATAATTTTCTAGCCCCATAAATGTTACAAATTATTTTACGTGCCCATGAGAAACAATAGGACTAAAGATTCAATATCATGAACTTTGTAAATTTGACAAATTTAATGATAGGTTCTTAATAGTAAGTTTGAATTGTATCAGACCTTTGTTTCCAGCCTTGAACTTTGTTTCTCAATGAACTGATCAGATGTGTGTTTACGGAAATTGTGTGAAGCCAGCCAATCAGGTTGGAGCTTGATGTTTTGAAATAATGTCAGAGGTTCAGTTGCCAGAGATCCTTTCAGCTTTGAATACGTTTTCCCAAGAAAAACTCAGTCTTCTAACAAAATGATTAGAATTGCTGAAAAAAACCATAAACTTTGGTCTTTTTTTTTTTCTTCGGATTCATTGCTGGTCTTCCAGCTCTGGCCAGCTTTACTGAAGAGAGTCTACAGTACCAGGTCGACATCAGGTCTACCAGTTGGTAGTCTACCATCTTGGACCAGTGAATGGTCATGTAAAACCAGCTACTGTGCCATCAGAAGCTGGACTTACCTTGACTTTCTAGCAGGGAATAACTTAGAGCCTTCTCTTTTTAAAAATATGCTCATTTCCCGCTAGCTCAACATGTGTGCTTATGGAAAACTGTGTTATTTTGTCATTGAGCTCAGCTGCTTGGTTAAAATCCTAATTACGCTCTCCCCTGTGCTCTTGCTGTATCTATTTGCTGAGGAGAGCCTGTATGCCGCTGATAGGCGGATCTCTCTGACATGGCTAGTCTAGTCTGGTGCTGCAGAGGGCTGGGAGCAGCAGCCGCTAGCTGAGATAAGGGCATGCTAGCCGCTTGCATAACGTTCCCCTCTATCCTGACCTTATCACTGGGAGCAAAGCAGGTCTGGGTCACGCCACAGCCGCCATCACACCAGCGCAGAGGAAGACAGGGCCACAGAGATTATAGAGAAATCATTATCTCCCTTTCTCCAAAAACACATTTAATACCTGACAACATCTGAAGACTGAGAGATACACTCACACTTATAGACACACACCTGCACATATTTATTGTATACGCACACTAATGTACTTATGCGTTCCACTGAAAGTTTATTTCTGGATATTCCTACTTTATATCTCTGACTTCCAGGAATAATATGTTGTCTGATGTTCAGAAGCTGATGTAGGAAGGATCAAAATGCGCTACTGTCAGTCATACCACTTTTTATACTCTTGTTTCTGCAAACATTTGGTTTTACGATTGTACTGAGTACATTTTATTTGTTGAAAACTACAGTATGCATCATTTATCTAAGAAATACACCTACAACTATGCTAAACTGAGATTTATGCTTAAGTTTCCAAGTTGGAAACCAACTTCAAGTTCCATCATCAAGACATTAAGCATCAAGGTACAGAAAAAAGTTGCATGCAGTTTTCCGTGAGTATATAAGGTGAGAGAAACAAACATACAACAGCAAAGGTGCAAACACACATCCATCTGGCCCACCCAGGATCCAGCAGAGCAATAAAACACAATTTGTTAAGTCAACTTAAAATAATTTGTTACCCTGCTGCCTTAAAATTTTAAGTTCAGTCAGTTCAGATAAGTTTAGTCAACTTGAAATCTTAAGTTGTACCAAATGACAACTTAGATATTTGAATTGACTAAACAAAAACTGGGCTTGTTACCCAGATGACTTAAAATTTTAAGTTGAACCAACCCAAATATCTAAGTTGTCACTTAGTACAACATTTCAAGTTGACTGAAGTTTTTTTGAGTTGACTGAACTTAAAATTTTAGGGCAGCCGGGTAACAAATTACTTTAAGTTGACTAAACAAATTGTTTTTTTTTTTTTTTTTTTTACAGTGTATGATGATATTAAATGATCATCATATTGAAGTCATAATGGTTCAAGAGAGTGTCACTGTACATTGAGCATATGTATCATCCTCCCAGAGCAAAAAAAGTAATATTTTAAAAAATACATTTATTTCATACAACGTATAGTTAAAATCTATTAACATATTTACTGGTATATCGCTCAAAAATTACTGATATAAAAATAATAATGAAACTTTATTTGAAGTACTACTTGTGCATAATGCACATTTCTTAATATTAAGCCTAAAATGTGTTTTAATGTCACGATTGACGAGGACTGTATGATCTTTGAATAATATCGGTCTTTAAATTCAGGATATTTAAAGTGTACCCAAGGTATACGTGGAACAGTTCCACTTCAGCACAATCAAATATACTTCAGTATAACTTTATCTGGACTTCAGCACTATTTATTTAAGTGCATTAAGTACAGATTAGTTGTTCCAATTGAGCAGACTTTAAGTATACCAGTTTAGTATACTGAAAGTACAATTACAGGCTATTGCAGGGTTTAAGAAGTACATAAATGTGTAAATGTATATACTTAGCATAAAATAAATGAATTTTAAATTTTATTTTTAAATTTTCAGTTTATAACCATAAAAAAGAAAAATCACATATGAGGTCTCAGATTAAAGGCACAATATGTAAGATTTTTGTAACAAAATGTCCAAAAACCACTTGCACAGTGTTATATATTTCATGCAGTTGTGTACTTACGTTATCTCAAAAGTTCTCAAGGATTTATAAATCCAGAGAAATTCCAGTTTTAAATAATGACTCAATAGGCAATATCCGCGCTATCCTTGGTTTCCGCTTATGAATACTATGGCAACACACGTGGACAAATGCGAAAGTTGTAGTTTTACCGCGTGCGGATCATGGATCATGATTACACTTCGCAAAGATCAGTGGATGAGAGGGTAAGGTCATTTTACCAGTGTTGGCCAGTACAGCTCTACTACAGCTTAGCACAGTAGCGCTACTGCAAACAGGAACAAGTACATAGAAACTTCCTATAGGCGCATTATTTGAGCAGACTCTGTTTTTCCGGTGAGCATGAGTAGCAGTACACAAGCAGAACGCACATTCATAGAGCAGAATATTGAGCAGAGTGTCACACCGCCCAGTGACAACGGCTAGAGGAGAGTGAAACTTCCATGCTGAACACTGCCGGTTATATATAGGCCTATATTATATATATATATATATATATATATATATATATATATATATATTTTTTTTTTTTTTTTCGCCCATTTCGCAGTTTTTTCGCAGAAAATGCCATTTTCTGCCAATAATTTTCGGCGGCTGAAATTCGGTGCATCCCTACTTTTCATCAAGTCTGGTGAGCAAACCTATGGTAATGTAACTAAATACAGCATGTGCTGCACAAAAACATTTAGCCATACTTGCAAATATGGTGGGTGGATTCGTTCAAATTAACTTGAATGACTATTTTACACACATAAAAATGTGCATCATTAACACACCAAATCATGACAAATAGTCACATATCAGTAAAAGGCTAATATTGAATCAAAATGTTCTTTGCAGATAATTCATTACGATGACATAAAATACTGTTATTAAACGTACAGGTAAGTTAATAAAAAAGTAATACATTACCTCATCTGTGAGCATGATGTATGAAAACGCCATCTCCCAACCTTCCATGCTCTGTCATTGCGTCATCGAGCTTCGCCCCTGTTATTGTTTTGAAAATGCGACCTCTGGTGGCAAAAACTCACATATTGTGCCTTTAATATCTTGGTTGCTTCTTCTAGATGCCAGTGACATTATAACAGCAAATGTACATTTCTGATGAAGTCTCCTAATTTTCTCTCGATCCCTTTTAAGGGATCTCTAGCCTCAGGTCTGAGATATACTCAAAAGTCAGAAATTTCTACATTATCAGTGCTTTATTTGGTTCCAATTCTTATTTGACTTTTATTATTCATATTATTAATCTTAATATTATCTCAGGCTTTTAGTTTGTATTTTGTTCCTTTGTGTCTCTGTTTACATTTCCTGTGTTTTTTTTCCTGTTCATTATAGTTTCCATGTCAACATATGTTGATCACCTGTTCCTACATTAGTTCCTCCTTTTCCCAAGTGTATATATAGCTTTCTGTTTCTTCAGTTCTTGGACAGGGTCTATGTTTTATCATTAGCAAATTAAGCTGTAACACAGTAGTTTTTAGTTCTTTGATTATGCTCTTAATGGATTCCTGTACTTGCTTTTTCCTGAGGTTGGGGTTTCTGTTATTAAAGCTGGGTTTAGATCCATTATAATAGTCTGCTTCACTACATGTAACAAGCTTATCAAATTCATCTGTGACCAATTAACTTTTAATTTCTCCAAGACAAAATAGCAGACACATCTGAGACAAAGCTGATATGTAGATACAATTGAAAGAGCAACCTTTGAGCGTAACATTTTCCACTGTGTTCACACAAGGAAAGTCCCTAAAATATTTTGTGGTTATGGGGGACAAAAATATTACATACTTGCCCCTGTTACAAAACTTCCACCTGTAACACATGGCCAAACTCCCACACACACACACATACACTACTCTCATATCCACTCTGCTGGCCACCATCTGTGTGAGTTTGGCAGTGACAGCCGGTGCATCTGTGTGCACATCCCCTTTCACTTCTGTCCTCTGAGTAAGTGTGTGTGTGTGTGGAGGCCAGTGGGTCACAGCTGTACACAAGCTAATTTCTCAGTACCAGCATTAGTGCGGCGGGCCGCGGGGCTGCTACTCTCCAGCCTTTAGAAAAACATATGTTAATTTTCTAAAATCTCTTATTTTCTCTCTCTCCATTATCTCTTCTAAAAAGTTTCTTTTTTTTTTTGTGGTGTTGGCTAAGGCAAGCTGTATTACTAAAGTTTAGGATTAGGGACATGAAACCAGTAAATCTACATAATAAACTTCACTGTTTAACAGACAGGAATGGCACCTTAAATCCTGTGAGTTATTTAGGAAAGGTGTGCTATTCCTTTTATAAGATTTTCAAATCATTTTGGGACTTGGTATGGGCTCGTTTGGCAGGCCAATAAGCAACACAGGAACTATCTGAATCAACCAACTTAAACTTCTAGTAATACATATCAACTTGCTAAAACCACTCACAACACTTTGGAAACCACATGGCAATGCCTGTGCAATGCCCTAGCCTCACATCTTCCCAACAAAATGTCAAAAAACTAGTTTTTACATGTAACTCTGTAGATGCCAACTGCATAACAATGTAATAGCATAAATATGTAAAGCATATGAGTCTGTGGACTTAATCAGATGAATTCAACTCTGAATATTAAACACACCATGATGAAATGGGCAAAAAACCCTTTCTATGTTGCAATATACCTTCAGACTTAAGAAACATGCCCTCAAATGGGAGTGCTACAGAGATTCTCGCCCTTGAACCTGTTTGAACTTATGTGCAGCCCAGGAGGTGTTAGTAAGGAAACGTGGGCACCAGGAGGAGCCCTACTGTCCGGTAGGAACAGGAAGAATGCTCTGCCCACAGACACAGCTGGTTCCTGCCAGAGGAAGCCTGGATGTGAGCTATCACAGCCGCTCAGCACTGTTTACTTTCGCCTGGGGAACCACCTGCTCACATGGGGACAGGACACACAGACATTTGTCTAGTTGAGGACATGCACAGACCTAAATTTCTATATAAAGCTATTTCATTTATACATTTATACAGACTAACCTTAACGCCAAAAGGAAACTTTTAGAATTAGAAACTTTATGAAATATTGCTACAACTGTGGGCATTCCTGGTTGTTCCTAAAGAGAGACTTTGTTGGCTTTAACACAGTTCTGGGAACAAATGTAAGTAATGTAAAGCATATATAGACACATTGCCCAGTCTCAGCCCACAGTCAGGCTGACCTCTTTGCCACCCATACCACCCTTTCCTTTTGAGCTGTTACAAAGAGAGTGAAAGAGATAAAGAGAGAGAGTGAGAGAGACAGAGCGAGGCTAGCGGGAGGAACATGCGCTCACTACACGTTCCCTGCTGTGACAGAGAATATCACTGTTTGCCCAGAAGCCCATAAATTTTGGCGAACGACACCGGCATTGCTACCTAAGCTGAAGAGAGGAAAGGAAAAGGTTTGTGGTCAGCATTTAAAAGGCGGAAAACTTTTTTTCAGTTCTGTGAGGGCGTGAGTCTCACGTCTGGTCTTCTCATTGGGTTGTGTAATTGTCCATGATTGAAGACGTTTGTGTAGGGTACTGAACTGGACAACACGACAAACTATTCAGGGAGGAACTAGCTAGCTGATAGTGAATATCCTGCAGGCCTCTGGAACGGAGCTGATTTGTGGAATACCGTAAACCGATGCTTTGGGACGAGATGGCTGGAGAGATCCATGCAAAGAGACTTAACAGGTCTGGAACCAGGAGAGTGTCTTGTACTGCTCTCACTACACCCAGAGTGCCAACAGTCATGCTGACCAGCCACAGTGTTACCCTGGATAAACAAGCCCTTCATCGATTGGCCCTGCCTGCTCACATGTCCAAAAGACACTCCACAGGTGAGTGAAAGAAACACACACATTCTAGAGACAGCATGTGCAGTACAGTCTAGTAAAACATAGTAAAATACAATATCTTAGAGTGGTTGATCAAGAAAGTGGTTTTGTGAAGGTGGTTGACCAAGAAACTCTTTCTAAGCATGCTAGTAGAGAAGTCTGATGGGATGCCATGCTGGTAAACAACATCCAAGACATAAGCTTGTGTTTGACTATGCTAGTCTTTTTAGGAAAAAGTCTTGTTTTTACTTTGTGCAGTCTGCCATTTGGATAATGGCTAAAACATGTAGGTACACAGCAAATCATGTAACTGCCTCCAAACAGGGTTCATGATATCTGAGAACTCTAAAGCCATTTGAGACCAATATTAGAATTCTAAGCTAAAGTGCTACTAAAGTTGCACTTTATGGCCTTTGGGCAAAAATGGTTTTAGGTTGCGTTGAAAGGTAATATACAGCATTGCACGTTACCTGCGGCGGCACTCGGCTCTTGGCAATAATGAGCTCTGCACACGTTTCTCTGATAAGCGCAGTATAATTAGGCTTAGTCATAAACATCCCCTGTAATTCAGTGATAAAATGGCTGAGGCAGCGAGCTAAACGTCCCTAAGGCCAGCCCGCTGCTCAGCTACAAAGAAAGGACCTGGAGCTTGTAAACAGTGGCGCTTTGTCTCAGGTACTGCTACCTAGGTGTGCGTACACGTATGAGAAGGGGCTGATGGGAGGTGTAGTCAACAGCTGGGTAATGAAGGGGCTTTTCATGTCGGGCGATAGCAGCGAAGCTTCTTGTGAGGCGGCAGATGTGGTGCGACTTGGGCAACAGCTGTGGCGAAACGATAACCGCGGCGGTGGAGAGATGTCAGAGCGCTGGCTTCTTTCCCTGTGCCTTATCATCACACATACACACACACACACACACACACACACACACACTGCATACACACCAGTCTGCAATGAAAAACTGCCACCCACCACACATATAACAAGATGGGGGAGCCGAATCGAAACCCTGAAATTCTTAAAGGAAAAAAAGGGGAAAATTATCAAAACAAAGTCTGCTTCTTTCCTATCACAGGCTGCAGAGAGCTTAACCGCACTAATCCACAGCTATTTGAATATGTATGCTTGGATGATATGTTGGACAGTGCTTTAGCATCTCAGCTCACAGTGCTGTGTGTGTGTTAAGAGCTGACCGTGCTTGCAGGGGAAATGAGGACAGAGGAATTATGCTGTCCTGAATGTTTTTCCAGCATTAACAAAGAGTAAATCAATAATTTGTGGTTCATAACTGTTGAAAAAAAAAAACAGCATATGCTGTTTAGGTATGTTTTAAAGCATAGTAGCTGGTTTATGCTGGTCCTTAGTTGGTCATGAGCTGGTTTAAGCTGGTTCAGAGCTGGGCCTGAGCAACTTAAATATGTTGCACAGACCTGCTTAAACATGCTCATGACCAACTACTGTAAGTACCAGCTCAAACCAGCTACCATGCTTCAAAACATACCTAACCATCATTTGCTGTTTTTTTTCAACAGGAAAGACATGATAATCTGTAGAAGACCCAGATAGCACACATACGTCTGCAAGATGTCTGTTAAAGATCTCTTGATCTGGAAAGCATCTGCTGTTTACAAACGTCTGGCAGACATCTGTTAGATGTCAGTTTTACATACATTCTAAATCATAAACGTCTTAAAGACATCTAATAGACGTCTATTTGACATCTGATAGGAAACGTCCAATAGACGTATTGCAGATGAGCAAACTACATCTCGCAGATGTCTTGCAGATGTAAATGCAGTCGTCAAATAGATGTATGGGTTCAGCATGGTTGCAACAGAATCTCAGTTCCAATACTTACTTAGCTACAAAACAACATTTTATGTTGCATGGAACTTGGAACTTGTTATTCTCCCACCTCCTTCCCCAAAAATAACCACTAGAACATAACTTGTACATCTGACTCAAAGTTGAGGTCCATTAAGTGCAGTAGTGATGACTTATTTTTGTATGCCAACCTGGAAGTTCACTATGGTTCCCTTGACAAAAAACCCAAGAGATTTGTCTATTGGTTTTTGGATTATTGCAGAAAATAAGATTGGCGAGCAACAACAATTCATGACGTACGCTATAAATGAGCAACACCACAGTCACATGATATCAACATCACCACCATTAAGCTCCCAACAACTTCAGTCTTTATTAAAAAAAAAAAAAAAAAAAAAAAACATGAAAGTTTGTTCTGAGTAGTTTGCAAGAGCACAGATAAACACAATTAGACTGTGAAAGTGAATGATGAGTTAAGAATGTAGATGAGTGTCACACCCCTGGACTATTTTGTATTGGTTTTTCCCTCATGTGCCCATATATTGTGTTCCTGTTCCTGTCCTTGGTATTGTCATTACTAGTTAATCTCCATTACCTGTTTGTGTATCATTAGCCACCCTTTATAAGTTGTTTGAGTTCAATGCTTTGTGTCCGGTCTCGTCAATGTGTACGTGAGTGTTTCTACCCTCCTGTTGTGGATCTACCTGTTTTGGAATTACCTGTGGATTATAATAAAGACTTTATCTTTGACCTTCGTCTTCATTCCCCCCTTCTTCACACATTACGTGACAATGAGAATGTCCCTGACAACCTGAGTTGTCCCATTTAGCCACTTAATGGCAACTAGTTTTTTCAAGACAAGTGAAAGCTTTAAAAAAAAAAAATCACAAGGAGGGTATAACTGATGTGTTTTATGCCATAGAATAAAACGTGAAAATATCTTGAGCTTGTGTTAACCGCAGACCTTATTTCAGGCATTTAACCAAAAACCCATTCAGAATTAATTGAATTTGGAATTATGGCACTGGAAGTGCTAAAATACTAAATTCTGGCTTTTGGCCTACACAAATATATTATATCCCTGCAGCACTCTATAATAAAAATAATAATGTTTAATTTATACAGCTCCTTTCCAGAGCTCACAGATGCTTTCCAATAGTGATGTGTAGGCAATGGATAGTGTTAGGCAAGCACAAAATGATGATAATGCATTGACAAAAAAAGTTTTTGCTATTCAAATAATATAATCATTGAGAGTGACTACATGCATCACTTAAGAAAAATAATATTAACTCAAGGAGAATTCAGTAAATTTAAACTTGAGTATTCCCAACTCTATTTAATGTGATTTTGAATGCAGGAACAGCCATCGTGGGGTCCCATTTCAAGGCTCTTTCAAAAGGTTGACCACATTGTTATGCTGTCTTATGTTATCCTGTCTTATGCTGTCTAATTAAACTGCTGGTTTCATCTGGCCAGAGAAGAACTGGCCCCCTGACTGAGCCTAGATTCTCCCAAGGTTTTTCCTCCATTTCTGTCACTGATGGAGTTTTGGTTCCTTGCCACTGTAGCCTCTGGTTTGCTTAGCTGGGGATCGTCAACTTAGTTGCACAGTTACTGTTTGAACTGAACTGAGCTAGACGATGACACCTCTGAATCAATGATATACTGACTGAGGGTAACACTTTATTTTGATAGTCCACTTTAGACATTCTACTAACAGTAAGTAACTTGGCAGCTGCATGTCAGCTAGTCATTAGAGTATTAGTAGACTGTCTGCTTAATGTATGTGTGAATGTGAGAATGCAATATGGGGGAGGACAGGGGAAGGGAGGGAGAGATGGGGACAAAACAACTAAGAGAAAGAGTTAGGCAGAAAGGCAGAGAGCAGTTATTCTTCCTATTTCCTCTGCACCAGCTTTGCGGTCTCTATGAGGAACAGATGTTCACAACTTGATACTGTGCATCAAGCCTCTCTTCTTGCTATCTCTAGTCCCAGCACTGCCTGAACGCACAAACCCAAAGTCAGGGTTTAACTATCAACTCGCGCACCTGCGAGGGCACATTCATGCACAGATGTGCACAAGCAAATGAAAACTCATCACTTTCTACAATTCACAACATCACACCAGTGAAGATGTGAAAGAAAGACAATTCACAAATGAGATCACTGCCTGAATGGGATTTCAATTGTTTATCCTAAACAGCAATACGACTGAATGGAGAGGAAACTGAGACTTTTTCTTAAGCTTCCTACTTTTTAGAAAAGAACCCCACAAAGGGTGTAGATTTGCCAAGAAGTCTGAAATTGAAAAAAAGTCCAGAAAACATTCAGATTTTTAATGGATTAATTCTAAATCCAAATTATCTGAGCTATTCACATTCATTTATTTCATTTATTTTTCCTAAGATTACAGTACAGTGCTCTCCACTAATATTGGCACCCTTGGTAAATATGAGAAAGGCGGCTGTGAAAATAAATCTGCGAAAAAATTCACACAATTACAACCTTTCATTGAAGTAAAACAATTGGAAGAGGGGGGAAACTCACATTAGGAAATAAATGTTTTTCTCCAATGCATGTTGGCCACAATTATTGACACCCCTAGAAATTCTCTAGAATATCTCTGAAGTATATTAACATTCATATTCACATTTTTAGCACACCAGGGTGACTAGGAGCATGAAACTGTCCAGCCATGACTTCCTGTTCCACAGGATTATAAATATAAGGAACACAAAGGCCAGATTCCCTTAATCATCCATCACAAGGAATAAAACAAAAGAATATAGTTCTGATGTGTTTCACAAAAAAGTGGATGTACTGTAAAAGATTAGCTAAACCATTGAAAATCCCAATTTCCACCATCAGGGCAATAATTAAGAAGTTCCAATCAAGCAAAGATGTTACAAATCTGCCTGGAGGAGGATGTGTGTCTATAAAGTCCAAAGACTCTCCAGGGATCACAGCTGGAGAATTGCATAGATTAGTTGAGTCTTGGGGTCAGAAAGTCTAAAAAAATCAAACAGCCCGTGTATAACCGCATGTTGATTGGGAGGGTGCCAAGAAAAATCCTCCTCGCTCATCCAGCATATTCAGTTGTCAGACATGACTGGAACTTCAAACGGGACTGGCTTCTATAGTTAGATGAAACTAAAAAAAAGATCTTTTAGGCAGCAAACCCACCAGATAGGTTTGGTGCAAACAAGGAAAAAAGTACCCCTTGCCCATACTTAAATATACTGCTGAATCTTATTTTTTCAGGATGTTTCCTATCATTTTAAATTATCTGAATGTATCTATTACAAAGGGTTCTAAAAATATGGCTTCTTATTAAAAAGTGTTCCCGTGGCTCAATTTGCCACAAGTTAGGGGTAAGCTGACCCGAGTCAGTGGGTAAGATGACCATCTGGGTTTAAACTGACTATCTGACTGAATCTGATTTAAACCCATGTGAAATTTCAAAGATGATTTACCTCTTTTAAAAACTAATTTAATAATCAATTTTAATTTTACAAGCATAAAGTCATAGTTGTCATAGTTGTTTCTTAAAGCTAACTTAAACAAAATAAACCAATCAAATGATATTTCATTTTCAATATTTAATTTTGTGCATTTCTGAACCAATATGTTGAACACCAAAGTTTTAACCTATACGAAAACAGACTAAACAGTTGAGTAAAATTAAATAAAAACTGAACTAGAATGAAGGAATAAATGTCACTGAAATTAATAAACATTTTAGTCAAAAGATTCTTGGCATGGTAGCTTTTCTGCAGTGTTGAAGAGGCAATTAGAGACTGACTATAGGTGGAAAGATATATATGATTATAATGTGGTGAAAAGAATCTTCTGGTTCTCAGAGATGGATCTGGTGCACTTGCACACTGTCCCTATCAAATAAACTACAAATATGTATATATATATATATATATATATATATATATATATATATATATATGATAAACTAAACCAGTTGCATAATATCACATTAAAATACCAGTTTATACTTCAGATATTTAACTTAACTTCATTGCTTTATGGTGGGGTAAGTTAAAGTGCTGGCTCAACTTACCCCACAGCATTTGGCTCACTTTGCCCCATAGCTGGCATTTTGGAAAAAAATAGCTAGCTTACCAATTCACGCTAATATTTAGCTAAATAATTTGCATGGTTTTATATGTTGCTAATTCATGTATATGCATCATCAATATTTTTAGACCTGGATAAATTTGCTTTGATGTAACAGCCATTACATCTGTTATGCTAAAATTTTACTTTGACAAGCCAGTCAAGAAGTCTCTCCTTTTCACAGTCTGGCAGAAACGATGTGTGACCCCAAAATACACGATCACATGACAATAAAAGTGTAGAGTTTGGAAGATACAAAGGGTCGGTCAATTTACCCACTGGCTTAACTTACCCCATTCTTCCCTAATCCACCCAAATATGAAAATTCTGTCATCCTTATGTTGTTACAAAACTATATATGACCTTCTTCTGTGGAACATAAAAGAGGATATTTTTTACCATACAATGAAAGTCAATGAACTCCAATGTTGAACTCCTTCAAAGTGTCTTCTTTAAAGAACATATCCTTATAAAGAGTCTGGACAGAATTTTTAAAGAGTCTGGAAAATACTGTAGGTATTGCTAGACACTATTTACAGTAAAGCATGTGGCCTGTAAGCCCCATCTGTCATCTCAGTTCCTCTAAATATTTTTAATTAATTTAGCAGTTAGCACCACTAAAAATCTCTGTCTATAGTATATAAGGTTGTTTCACTATGAATTCTCTATTTTCTAGTTTTTAAAAATCTAAAATTTCGAACATTACGTATCATTGTTTCACAGTAAACTACTGACGTGGTCATAGTGTGGGAACCATCTGCACAAAACATTTTTATCGTTGATTGCATAGCGCAACAGATTTTTGTAATTCTGCATTACAGAATGCAGTTCATTATCTCTTACACTTTCTTTCTCTCACTTCCTGCCCTGTCTCACATCCTCTCTTTATCAGCATCACCCTGCTGAGAAATGACAAGCTCTTCATGCTCATACATGTTTCATCATTGCATCTTCTTTTAATCTCTGTGATTCAGAACACTGATAGCAATGAAGAAACATGTTGGCGACACTTCTGCTTCTGCAGTGCGCCTCGCTCCTTTCTCAGTGTAAAAGTGGATGACTCCATTCCTCGTTGCACTGCCTGTGGCCACCTTCTCATTAGATAAAGTCCCTCTCTGAGCGGCTGTGCTTAAAATAACTTTCATTTACTGCAGTCTGTAAGGGTGACTCAACAGGGCCGCTGAATGCCGGAGCTTCAGTGGGAGAGGACAAAGGGAGAGGACAAAAGAGCTGTGTTTCTCTGGCAGCACCCTGTCTTATCTCTTTCCAGCACTCTGGATGGCGACTGCAGCCACAGGAAAGGATTTATAATGTGCAAGTGAAAAAAAAAGATCTCCTTCTTGCGAACCCTTACCCGTGCTTTCTCTTTCTTTTTTGCTCCATTTCTGCCTCCGCAGAGGCCGTCATTTCCATACGGACACAATAAGCCCAATCAGACGCGAGCATCTCTGCCACTCCATCAGATGCAGAGAGAAAGAAAGACAGACAAGGACATTCTTAATGCCACTAGGTGAAGGTCAATGTATAGAGATAGCTGCTCATAATGGAGAGGTTTGAAACCGTCCTCAAAGTGATCACTCGGAAGAGTGTATAGAGCAGTGCTGTAGTCACATCAACAAAGACCTAAATGAAGCAAGGAAGGAGGACCTGTCAGGCACTGACATTGATGGGCTGTCTACGAGTGTACCCCCATGAGAGCGTTGCACTGTCAGTCAAACTGCTGTCAAGACGAAAGGAACCCCATGCTGCACCTTTTGCTCCAGTCGCTGTAACTCTATAAGGCCACAAACAAATTTGTGTGTTACTACGTGTATGTTGTAATCACACTGTCTCGTTGTACTTCCTGTTGCATTACACTCTAAAAAACGCTTGGTTAGGAACAACCCAATTTGGCAACCCAGCCAGCACTGGGATGTTTTGACCCAGCTGGTTTGGGTTAAATGTTTGACCCAACAACCTGTACTTTTTTATACTGCTGAGTTAAAGTGAACCAAAAATGTTTAGGAAATTAAAATGACTTTAGCACATAGCAACAATAATATTCAAAAGATGTACATTTATTGATAACAGTGTTGGGAAGGTTAATTGAATAAATAATGTAACTACTTCAATTACTTTATTAAAATAATGTAACTCATTACATTTGATTACTTTTTGATTACTTTTCTTTCTAACAAATGTTTTCAACTACTAATATTTTTTAATCATTTAAACCAGGCAGATTTAATCTTACCGTAGTACTAAATTCTGACTTTTAAAATCTTCATCTTTTGAATTAGGATTCTAATCATTTAGTTTTAAAGCACAGCCACCACAAAATCAGACTTTTTTTTTCACAAAATCAGACTCTTTTTTTTTTTTTTTTTTTACTTTGAGGCTGTTCTGAGGTTAAATACCAATTTAAAATCATAACAAGAAATAGTAAATATTAATACGAAAAGTATTCAGATGTAACCTTTGTAATCATTAACATTTTCAAAAGTAACTGTAATTTATCTACACATTTTTTCTCAGCAATTGTAACCGATTACAGTTACATTTATTTTGTAATTAAATTAAGTAATGCTGTTACATGTAACCAGTTACTCCCCAACACCGATGGACAATAATACAAACAAAAGTAACATGTACATACCGTATGTATATAAATGAAAAAAAGTGCATAAAAAAATTGCATATATTTATCTATAAATATAATATTTATTATATATATATATATATATATATATATATTTTTTTTTTTTATTTTTTTTTTTTTTTTTTTTTGCTTCTGCAAATGAAAATAGTCCCTTTATGCCCAAAGCATCAAGTTTTTAGTGGCATCAAGAAAGACACAGACTAAAAGTCTGTAATAAATGCTAAAAGTTGAGAATAAACTATTTATTCTAGCGAACCAACCAGATTTCACCATTTGTTCTAAGCGTTTTAATCACTTTTAAGTGCTATTCTGACCTGTTCAGTTCCCGATCACATGGTCAGCTCTCGAGTAATTTAGGTGTGAAAAGACCACACTCTTAGCAGTTCTCTTTTCTGTTTTCTTCAGTTAGTTTTCTTCTATTTTCAATACATATTTCTGTCATAAGTGCTGTGAGCACAGACAGGTGAGGTGGTGTTAGCAAACAGAGAACCATTTGTGTCTGAACTTGCATGATGTGCATGCATTTTTTTCAGGTCCACATTTTCAACCCGGAACCACTGGATTGATTATGAATGATTATCAACCTAAAAATGGGTCAAATTAACCTAGCTTCCTTACCCAACAGTCTCAGCCCAGTGATTGGGTTGAAAAAAAAAAACCCAGAGAGTAACTGTGGTAGTCATTTCTGTACTTAAAGGAATGGTAGAGTTAACCTCAAATGAATGACTTATCAACTAGATTTTTTGTTAAATTATGGCTCCACTATGATATGAGAACAGGAAACTTAGAATAGACGTGCTCCCTTGTAGCAATACTAAGGTGTCTGAATACAACAGAGCATGAATGACTTATGTAGAGTGTTTCTTGCTTCACCCATCCATTCTTTTTAACCCCTTGTTTTCAGCCATAGTTTCACAGTAACAGCAGGAGTGTATAAACAGTATGTGTGTGGCCCTAGAAGGACCTGACAGGGTGACAGGCAGGGCTATAACTCCCCAGCATTGAAGAGGGCCATAAACACTACATCAACACTTGGGACAACCAGTCATCCATCTCCTAGACAACCAGGAACTCATCCTGTTGAAGATAGCACTCTATTGAGGTAGCAGCATAAATAACCTTAGTAAAAACATACGCCATAATTTATTTAAAATACATTTATTTCATACTAAGTATGTTTCAAATCCATTAACATACTGTATTTATTGACATATTACTTAAGACTAACTGATATAAATTTAGAATTAAACTATTTGGAGTAATTATTTGGAGTAATTCTTTGTTGCAAAATGCACATTTCTTACAGGAGAAGTCCACTTCCAGAACAACAATTTACAAATAATGTACTCACCCCCTTGTCATCCAAGATGTTCATGTCTTTCTTTCTTCAGTCGCAAAGAAATTATGTTTTTTGAGGAAAACATTTCAGCATTTTTCTTCATATAATGGACTGGTATGGTGCCCCGATTTTGAACTTCCAAAATGCAGTTTAAATGCAGCTTCAAACGATCCCAAATGCGGTTGTAAACGATCCCAGCCGAGGAAGAAGGGTCTTATCTAGCGAAACGATCGGTTATTTTCATTTTTAAAAAATACAATTTATATACTTTTTTAATGCCAAACGATCGTCTTGTCTTACTCTGCTTGGACTGTTCTTGTTCTGGTTCATGACAGTTAGGGTTTGTCGAAAAACTCCCATCTCATGTTCTCCCTCAACTTCGAAATCGTCCTATTTTACCTTTTTTGTTAAGGGTGTTTGATCTTTTTTTGCATGTTCACGTTGCAAAGACTGGGTCGGAATTTTTGCAGCGATGTAGGATGATTTTGAAATGATTTTTGAAGTTAAGGGAGAAAATCCGTTTGGAGTTTTTCGACATACCCCAACTGTCTTGAGTCAGAATACAATGTTACAAGTTAATGGAGAGAAAGGCAAGACGAGCATTTGAGATTAAAAAGTATTTAAATTGTATTTTTTAATACAAATATCCTTTTGTTTCGCTAGATAAGACCCTTCTTCCTCAGCTGGGATTGTTTACAACCGCATTTGGGATCGTTTGAAGCCGCATTTAAACTGCTTTTTGGAAGTTCAAAATCGGGGCACCATAGCAGTCCATTATATGGAGAAAAATGCAGAAATGTTTTTCTCAAAAAGCATAATTTCTTTACGTCTGAAGAATGAAAGGCATGAACATCTTTGATGATGAGGGTGAGTACATTATATGTGAATCTTTGTTTTGGAAGTGGACTTCTCCTTTAATATTACCTATATTACCCCTAAAATGTGTTTTATTATCACTATTAATAAGGACTGTGTGATCTCTGGGTCTTTAAATGCAAGATATTTCAAGTGTACCTAACCCATACTTGCAATAGTTCCACTTTAGCACAATCAAATATACTTAAGTATATTTTAAGTTGGACCTCAGCACAGCTTTAACACTTTTTAAGTGCATTAAGCACAAAATTAGTTTCAATTTAGCAGACTTTAAGTATACCAATTTAGTGTACCAAAATCATGACTGCAGGGTATTTTTATTAAGCACATAAATATGTAAATGTATTTGTAGTGTACTTAGCACAAAATAAATGTATTTCAAATACATTACAGTAATTTTTTTTACACTAGGGAAGGCAGCATGTAAAATTCATGTGAGAGAAAATATTAAATAATAAGATTAAAAAATTTTAACCATATAGAAAACAACTTGGGTATTTTAGCAAATTGTTGAGATTTTGTTGAGATCTCTTTTGAGACTCCAGAGTAGACATGTGAAATTCCATATTTCTCTTAGTAGACAAATCCTGGAAGCAGGAGACGTAAAACTATTTTTTTGTGTCAAATGGTCTTTGCTAAGGCAAGCATCACCAATACTATTGTTCATATTTTTTTGCCTGGTGGACGATATAATAAATGAAGAAAAAAAGAAAAAAAAAAAATCCTATGCACTAACATTGACAAAGGGACCTATAACAATAGCTGTAAAACATTATTTTAAGTTTACACGTTTTTAAAAATTAAACTTATCTTCAGGGATATCCTCAAGTTGAGTTAACTCATGTTTAGTTGAGTTCACTCACTCAAGGCAGCAGGTGAACTTTTATTTCTAGGTTTAACCAGCTGGAAATGTTTTAAGGCATCAGATAATATCACAGAAACTGGTTTGGTCTCTTTATAGCAATAACCAAGAAACCACACAAAAACCCTGCTGTAGATATAAAAATAATAAATAAAAATGTGTTGTTTTCCCTTCAAATACTTTTAATATGTTCCCCTGACCTAATCAAATTTCAGTCAACAGATATTACTGAAGCTCTTACCATCTGTTTTATCAGAAATTTGGCGTTTACTTTTTAGAAAGGTGCCTGTTTTCAAGGATAGTAATGTTGTTGTTTTTTTTAGGTCAGTTTGAAATCAACAAAAACAAACTGGAGAAAAATCTAGCTAAACAACTCAAGTCAATAACTGACAGCAGTGAACTGCTATAAATGTATGCTAATCAGAATATCTTAGCATATGAAAACTTCAATATAGCCTACCGTATCCTTTTTTTTTCTCTCATGGAAGATCAAGTTGACTTATTTATTAGTTTGATAATATTGGGGATAGTCTTGAAGTATCATTCAGACCTCAAGCAGAACATGTGAATTAAGTGCAGGGTCAGAATACTTTCCTGACTGGTGAAAAAACCAATTAAAAGAGCGTGTACTTATCAGCAGATGCATATAATTAATGATGACATATTTGGCTGCACATTTAGTGATTTCACTTGAAAAAGTCGATGAATAAGACCTTGCCAGCGCCTTGGTCCTTTACTGATCAGAGGGAAGGATAAAATTTAATGTAATGAATCTTAAAGATTTCCAATAAATGATGCAGCCACTGTTTTCAGCAAATATAAAGAGAGATCACATAATCACAGATTTTTAAGGGTGTTGACAGAGTCTTTCTCAGGTTTTTTAGTGTAACTGAGATGAAGGACAGGGGCTGAAACACCTTTACATAAAGTATAGAATGACTAATGAAGGTGATCTGGGCTACTTGACAGTTACAGACAGGTGTGTTGGAGCAGTGTTGGAACTGAAGTCTGGAGGGCGGTAGCTTTCCAGGAGCAGTGCTGGAGATCTCTAGACTATAGTGTAAGACTGGGGTTCTCAACTCTGGCCCTCGAGTTTAGATCCAACCCTAATCAAACACACCTGAACAATCTAATCAAAGCCTTCAGGACTGCTTAAAAGTTACAGCAGCGGTTGTCATATCCAGTCCTTACGCCATGATTCCAGTTCAAAGCGAGCGTATATGTTCCATTTAAAGGTCATTAAAGCGTGCAAAACATGAATTTAAATTGTGTTTATTTACAGATGCATTTATGTCACACTTTACACTTCTCTAGTAAGTTTCGCCTGTGTGTGAAGATGCTGCATGCAGGCGATGGCGTGGCACAAATATGTGAATGAATGTTCTAAAATAAAGTAAACTTTTCCCATGATCATGCTCACAATAAACACTGTGTAAGGATCATATCAGTCAGAACACAGTTCATGCACTTCTAACAAGCTGGTGATCTGAATCCGGTGTGTTAACTAAGAGAGACATGCAAAATATGCAGAGCAGGGGGGCGTGAGGACTGGAATTGAGAACCACTGAGTTACAGGCACATGAGTTTCATCAAGGTTGGAGCAAAACTTTGCAAGGAAAGTGGATCTCAAGTAGTCTGATGGCAGAAGGTCTGGGAACCTTGGCCGCTTTGAATGGCCAAGACAGGTAAAGCAACCAATCACGTTTCTTTTGTGGCGCATTATGTTTAGGGATGTGGAAATGTATGGATTTTTATCATTATAGGGTAGATTTGTACATACACTAACACACATTAAAGGAGAACTCCACTTCCACAATGATTCACAAATAATTTACTCACCCCCTTGTGATCCAAGATCTTCATGTCTTTCTGTCTTCAGTCGTAAAGAAATTATGGTTTTTGAGGAAAGCATTTCAGGATTTTTCTTCATATAATGGACTTCAATTGTGCCCCCGATTTTGAACTTCCAAAAAGTAGTTTAAATGTAGCCTTAAAGGGCTGTAAATGATCCCAGCCTAGGAAGAAGGGTCTTATCTAATGAAACGATCAGTCATTTTTTTCGGAAAATAAAAATGTGTATACTTTTTAAGCACAAAAGCTCGTGTAGCACAGGTTCTGGTATGCGCATTCACGATGCTAAGTATTGAATCATGTCGAAAGGTCACGCCGAATGCAGGCGGAGCTACAGACCCAGTGTTTACAAAGCGAACGCGCAAAGACTAAGGAAGTCCAAGTAAGTCAAACGCTGTTTACAAACAAAAAGGTACAACGTGTCAGACGATTCTGAAGTTTGTAGGAGAAAATAAGATGGAGTTTTTCGCCATACTCTACCTTTTTTAGCCAGAGTACACAGACGATGAACTTGAACGATGAACGATGACATGATTTGTAGTAGTTATGGGAAATTCTGATCGTTTTACAGACTCAGACCTTTGAGTCTCGTTCAGCAAAATGAACGAATCTTTTTTCGAGTCATGTCATTAATTTTAGCAAAATCCGCATCACGTGACAGCCCCATAAGATGAACGAATGACTCGAAAAACCCGAAGACTCGAAACAGGTGAACTATTTCCAGCCCAGAACCTAATAGGATGTTGCGCATGCGCGACTTAATCACTCCCCAAGACAACTCGTTCTTCGCGAGTCACATTAAAGATTCGTTCAAAATGAACGCGCATCCGAGAGCCTGTGCTACCCGAGCTTTTGTGCTTAAAAAGTATACAAATTGTTATTTTTCGGAAAATTGTTTCACTAGATAAGACCCTTCTTCCTCGGCTGGGATCATTTAGAGACATTTGAAGCTGCATTTAAACTACATTTTGAAAGTTCAAAATTGGGGGCACAATTGAAGTCCATTATATGGAGAAAAATCCCGAAATGCTTTCCTCAAAAACCATAATTTCTTTATGACTGAAGACAAAAAACATGAACATCTTGGATGACAAGGGGGTGAGTAAATTATTTGTAAATTGTTGTTCTAGAAGTGGGCTTTTCCTTTAATGTTCAAACAACATGTAAAAGTTAAGTTTGCATCCCATGACCCCTTTAAAGATATTGTGCTGCAAACTTTAAATATTTCACATACTTTGAAAATCCAGTGCTTAGCTGATCCTGATAAGCGTTTATCGTCACAGTTGTAAACACAACAGTTTTCTTCTTTCGTGAGGGGGTTTGGCATCATGGCATCTTCGTTTCCAGGTGGAATATTAAAGAACGTGACATGCACATCTCCTGGAAATCCTGTATAGTTCAACCAATCCAGTGACTTCTTTGAAACTCCTGAAGTTGAGAACCTTTGGTGTAAGATGTTTGTGTTTTTTTACTTTTCTATGAGTGGACTGTTTCATTTATCTACTTTGTATTCTTAATTCATTTTACATCCGTTATTAAATCCTTTTTTTTATTTCTTGTGATTATTTAATGATTATTTTAATTCCTTTTTATGAATTACCTTTGTGTATGGAATGTGCTATATAACTAAACTTAACTTGCCTTTAAAACACCTACATTTGTTGTAGATCATGACATTACGCTGCCTTGGAAGCCAGTCTGAGACTAGATTTCTTAGGAGGAACCTTCATAAACAAAACACTGGGCAAGCAAGGCAGTAAGGCAATTGCTTGAGGTTCAAGGCACAGCCAGGGTCTATTCGCAGGAGACAGATCCTAACGTTTCACACTTGATAAGTTTGAGACGTTTGCCCTTGCAAGAGCAGCAAAGACTGACACATCCGTAAATGTAGCCAAATTGCATTTGGCTGTAGAAAAATCCTCAAATATCTGGGTAGATATTGCATGTCCACACCAGAGTTGACCACATATCAGTACGGTGGATTAAGAATTATGGGTGTAGAGGACTCAAGTCATAGAGGATTTATTTAATATCTGTGAACTGGGTATTAGCTGTCATGAGAGAAGGAGAGGTGAAGCCAGTGCAATGAGGGCTGCTCTTTTTACAGGCTTTCTCAAGGCTGAGAGTTTTGATCTAGTGCAGTGTTCAAATCAATTGACATCATTTCACTTCACACACATACACTAAACACCGGTACAACTCCCACACATGTGCTTTTTTCACACGCTTCCCTTAAGTCAATGAAGTGCTCATAACCCATATTACTTGTGTGATGTAACATATTCTCAGGTAAAACATAATATTCAGTAAAAAGAAGAAAAAAAAATCATAAGTCAAATCAAGTCAAAAGAGTTCTCTATAGCAGATGGTCAGATAAAAAAATGAAAGAATAATAAAAAAATATATATTTTTTAAAGTAACCAGGATCCTTTATTTCCCATTTTGATTTCATCATGCTTTAAATCATTATCTAAGGGACCACTATAATAAAATGACTTCTGTTTTTTACCTTTTTCTAGATGGAAGAAAATCTGAAACCATAACCAGTAATAGACTTATGTTAGATTTGTGGTTTTCTCAGAGTGTTTTGACTGGAGGCTTTGTAGGCTGACCATGCAAGTGGACTGGTGAGACTAAAGAAGGTATGGGGCAGCTGTCTCTGTGTACTTTCCACCACCGGCACTTTCTCCAACAGCAGAGTAGCGCTAACTATGTTTGTTTACATGTCTTTACATCCCCTCATTTCTGAGGGGTGGGGGAAGAAAGGCAGATGTGCGTTTCTCATCGGCTCACCTGCGGTGACACCATCAGATCCTCGCCCTAAAACCGAGTCACAACGCCATGGAATGGCTAGCAGGTGCAGTGATGGTTAAACAGTCAAAAATGGGGGAATCAACTGAACAAAATGCAGGGAGGGGGGTAGAGAATAACTCTGTCAATTTTTTAGCAGCAGCTGTATTTACTAGAGCTTTCCCCCAATACCTCAGAAGGAGGAATATATTCTACATTGAACATTCTGCCTAAACCACAAGAAGTCATATTCATATTCAAATACAGCTAAAAATGTCTGTGGAAATGTCATCTCTTATCCATATTCATAGTTGGTGCATGCGGCTCTTTGAATCACTCAATAACTGCTCTGCTATTCAGTTAAAGTGTACCATAGACTTTAGCTTAAAGTTATTTGTCAAGGTCTCAGAATAAATAGTTAATGTAAATTATAGTTTTATAAGCTGCTGATAAGCAGTCAACACATATGAATTTCAAAATATGAAAATTATTGCATTAGATGACATAATATAAAACCAATTCCCATTTATGTTTAATGAAAAACATTTTACAAAGCATTTAAAATGATAAACCAATGTATGCATTTCAAATTGAAGACAAAATTTGTTTGGACACTCTGAGGTTGCCAAATGTTAGCAGAACAAGTCCACAGTTAATATGATGAACTACACTTGTGGTGGCACTTGGACATCTCAGTGAACTTGAAGGGAACTAATTTAGGCTAGAAATATTAGCAAAAATGGCTCATATAATACAAATTGTTTCTACATGTCACTTGTTTTAATATTTGAAATTAGTATTAATACATATTGTTTTACCGCAGAAATAAAATGACCTTATTAAAAAAAAAACGAACCGTGGTTGTATTGTAGTAACAGTGTAGTAAAATGTTTTTTTTTTTTTTTGGCGCATTGATTACCATTTGTATAACAATAGTTTTACTACAAATACCATGGTGTAGCAAGACCATGGTTAATTTGTTGTTAGCATGGACTAGCTATAATAACCGCGGCTTATGGTTTTATTTGTAGTAAAACCATGGTTAATTTTCGTAAGGGGATATGTATATCGATGGTAGCTGACAGTTAGCCTATATAAACTACTAAAAAGTGAGGACCATCCATCAATAGTCCACACTTAGACAGCATGTTTAAATGAAGCACATGATGCTACTGAGAAAAAAAATGAAATGCTCAGTTTGTAACTATGTTACAAAAACATCATATCTCCCATCTGATTTGAATGCCCTCGATCGGGCTTCGGGCACCAGCTGCCTGGCTGTCAATTGCCTGATGAATGCGAGTGTTTGCGCGCTTCACTGACGCGCACGAACTGATATGGGGAAACAGCGGCCCCTAGCGGCGAGCGATTCAAATGCGCTTAAAAACCTGGCAAAAACGCCCGGCGTTGTGGAAGGACCATCAATAGTGCTCTCATGAGAATCAATCTGACATTTTTATCAGAGACAGGGACAGTGCTTATGATCCCTTAAGAATTGCAGAAAATTGTGGGCACATCCTAATTATGTTAATAGCAAGTCTATTAAAAATGTGATATGAATTATATTAGGAATCCTCAATATCAGAGGGGGTTATACAGCACAAGGGAGGCAGGCTGTCAGCTTGTGGGTCTGAGGAGCTGTCACAGAGAGAGAGAGAGAGAGAGAGAGAGAGAGGGAGGGAGAGCGAGCGAGCGAGCGAGCGAGAGAGGTTAGGAGCGCAGGAGAACGCTTCTCTTCTCCAGATGGTGTTTTAAACGCAGACAGAAGGGTCATTAGACAACACACCAGCTTCCAACCACTGACAACAACAAAAATAAACCAAAACGCGAGATGGTGCAGAGCGAAACAACGCAGAATGTGTAACATCAGTTAGCTGGGACGCGAATGATGTTTTTAATGGACCGTTTTTTCGCGTTCAGTGTGGAGGGAGTTCGCGACGAACAGTTGGAGTATTAACGGGGAGATCTCCGAAACACTCCCTATCTGAATCATTTCTGTAAACGAGGACTTTCGGGATTTACAAGAGACAATATTCACTACACTTCTACTTGGAAACATGGAGCATCAGTGGCAATATTAAAAACATCTTCTATCTTACAGGAGGGATCACGGACATCTACTGTGGAATACGATATATATAAAAAAACCCACCAAGAACGCGAGATCTGAATTGGAGGACTTTGCGATTTTTTTTGTGTTTTGAGAAATCCAAGCGAACTTTTTTTCGCCCTGTGCATTTTTACTAAGAAATTTGTTAACACGTTTCAAGATTTCGACATTTTAAAGGAACGTAATACCAAAGTCTCACTACTTTAATACTAAAGCTCCGCTGTCTTCTAGCTTTGTATGAAATATTTTCGATTTCTTGCAATTGAATTACCTCATTATTTATTACTATAACGAAAAGTCAACATCGCGTGCAATCCAAAGGAGTTCAGAACTCTCTCTCTCAGACACTCTTTGATAAAACGGCATATGTACGATTTGTATTCATTTTGGAAAGTTCTCACCTTTTCCCAGTGATAATCGAGGCGTAATCTCCGTTTATTTCTGTTTTTTATTTTTCGCGTGGATTATTTTTTTTGGCTGCAAATACCTCAGTTTGACTTCGACCTTCAAAAGTAAGTGATGTCTCTGCTTTATCTATTAATACTTTGTTCGTTCAACATTAACGGCTATTTCTTACATACAGCTTCATGCGAAGATGTTATAAGATGCTGTAACGCTGGTAAGGTCTTCAAGTACAGTTTAGCAATATAGAAATTATCAACTGAACGACATTCCTGCTCAGTTGCAGTTTGTTTTTATATGCTACGTAAATACAAAATACATATATATGAAACACAAACGTTATCAAACTATTTTGTTTATAATGTATACATTGTTTATTTCAGAATGAAATGCTTATTTAAGATACGGATGGCGACTTAGTCAACAGAAAGTCTGTTATTATCAATACAATTATTGTCACTAAAATTAATATTAAACAAAATCAAACCTATATTAAACAATGGCAAATTTATTTTTCAATCATTTTTGCGATTATTTGTTGTAATTGCGGTTTATGAAAAGAACACGACAAAAATATGGTTCATATTTTGCCAAAACAACTCCAACCTCTGAATTTGAACTTATTAGAGATGATTTAATTCACTTAGGTCTGATCTGCCAGAAATTTGCTCACGCTGAGCTTTTAATTGTTTCACATTTTCTGAAAAGGAAGATGTTAGAATGTTTACTTTTACAAAATATTTAACTGAGAGTATTATTAATAAACCTTGCTTATAATAAATGAACAAGCAGAAATTACTGCACATCTAAGCACATCAGATGGCTTCAATCTTATGAAAAAGTAGCAATTTATAGCAGTCATCAGCCTGGCAATCTCTGCACCTGTTTGTCTAATAAATGATTAGTCTATATGAGCACGAAAATGAAGATGTGATCTACTGCATTATGATGAATTGTTCATTGCAACCTTGCCAGCACACTGATGGATGAAACCACAATATGCTCTGTTGCAACATCACTTGTCTTAACTGTCCTTCAGTCCAGCCCAGTCAGCACCCGTTGATGTTACTGCCGTTGCACTGCAAACCACCACTTTACTCTTCAATTGACCCCAGTAAAGATCAGCTGAATTATGAATGAACAGACGGTAATAGTTCTCCCAACAGCTAAATGTCTAAAGGTGAAACCGCGCTGTGGCCACAGACTATCCTTAAACATTACCACCAAATAGCCTTCATAGCTTTTACAGGCAAATGTCCCTGCTGCATGCACTAAAGCACCTCTACCAAGAGAAAGCCATTCATTAATCTGAAGTGATTATTCAATTTGCTTTCATGCCATCTTTAGCAGATTTAAACAGAAGAGACACTATATGGGGTCAAGTCAAATGGCTCTGAGGAGACACTGCTTTCAATTGGTAGATATGGAGAACTTCTTTAACTGGTTTTGCAGCTTCTGACAAGGGTGCTTGGAGTCAGTCTTACCTGCTCACTGTCTGCACAAGTCGCTTAAGATATTATAAAATGAAACTTGATGTTTATTCAATGTGAATCTAGTTCAGAAAAAAGTGTATTTCAAACTGTCAGTGCACTTTTCTGAGAATTCATAAAGGCTCTCACTATGATGTAGTTTGTCAGAGTTTGTCATGTGGAAGGTGTCAGTTTCTATGGATGTGGCATATATCTTAAGTTCACTGGTATATAGGATGCCCGCATTCAGGTTGGGAGAGCGTGTCCTTGTGGCAGTGCTCTGCAATGGGAGCAGGGACATGGTGTGCACTGGAGGTAATTATTGTAATTTGAGTGCGGGTGCAGGTGAAGTTTGCCGTCTCGTAATTAACGAGAGGAGCAGATGGCGGTGGGCGGGAGATGGGTGCAGGCAGACGGCCGGCAAAGCAGCAGAGGGAGGGAGGAAGAGAGAACGAGAGAACTAGGGGGTGGGGTCAGGCACTGATCAGTAAGCACAGGCACCTGATCGGCCAGGTAGCCTGACTGTCACTTGCGCGAAAGACCTTGCACACACCACGAACCCATGACACGTGGCAGCACTGCACTTAAAATGCCAGTTTATTCAAGTTTTGGCAAAGGCAATACTATGCAAATCTATAAATAGAAGTTTTTGTAGTTGCGCAGTGGGTTGTGCATTTGCTGGTGACATAAAAAGGGCTTTTGTGTTCATGCTGTAGGTAAGCAGGTTCGAATCTGGCATGCAACATAACCTTATTCTGTTCAGTAGTGCACAAAAAAGGGTTGTTGTGTTTACAGGTAGTTTTAAATCCTACAACATGTCGCAATATAGTGGTAGAGTCCTGTGTCATAGAGCTAGATTCAGGTTCGAGTCTGGCCTGCATCATACCTCAAACTATTTCCTCTCTTTTCCCCCTCTACATTCCTGTTTTACCTGGCTACACTGTAAGCAAAAGTTTGTAGAAAACAGAAAAGGTACTGGTAGTTTTACAGACATTTCTTTAACTGTAAAGCACAACTTAATGCAATTCATAATTCAAAATATAGGTAAAACACCTGTGAAAAATCATAACCTATAACTACCACTATATTTTGCTCCTTTTTAGACATTTCTTAAGAGTGTATAAATGAAATACAAAAAGCCCATTAATATTTAGTTGATATATTTTTGAGTTCTTTAAACTGAATTATTTTAAGATTTACAATTATGTAAAGTCAACACTGGACTGTATTTTTGATAAACTCAAATTTAATTGCCACAAAATGAAATTTTAAATGAAGTGTATTTGCTATCTAGCCATCTCAGCATCTAGAGAGATGTCAGATCACAGACTAATCCTAACTCCTATAATGCATTAATGCAATTGTGCAGTCACATGAGTCCTGAGCAGGTGGGGACGTCCGCAAGCTTTATAACTGAGGTGTTTGAACCTGTTTTGTTTATTTGTTGATGTCTTTAGAAGAGCTCAGTGGAGATTATCCTGGTCTATTATCTACATTAGCTGCCAGAGAGAGCACTTATGTGTCACTTATGTCCTGGTGTGAGGAAATTAATCTCAGACTGAGTAAAAGATCTGGGTCTTTTTTCTCTTTCTTTCCGAAGTTGCACATATTGAAAGAACTGCCTTTCAGATCCACACTGGAAAAGTGCACGAGACAAGTCTTAGTGCTCAATTCTGATTCTTATTGCACAGATCCTTGTTTGTTTGGCTGTTCACAATATTTTCAAAATGTGGCCAATATTAGACTCGAGTGTGAACTGGTCACATTCATGAAGTGACCTGCATGCCCAAAAGAACAATAACAAAGATAGAAATCAGCATGCTGTCATATGGACGTAAATATGGAAGCCAGTATTTATGCGTTCATTTATAAGCTGATGTGCCGCGGAAGCCAGCGAATTTGTGCCCAGGTGATAAGGAGGAGTAAAGATAAGGAGTAAAAGAGCAACGTTTTTTTCATGTACTTTTTTGCTGAAGTTTTGCTTGTATGGAGCTGTCGTCACAATGCTTACTCACAGAGTGACCAAAGAACTACTGTTATGGAAAATCTTTTGAGTGACTCCCATCAACACAGAATGTCATGAATGTCCATCTAGAGTGACGTAAAAGTCACATAAATTCTAATATGACTGTTCAGACTGATATTGCATTGCAAAACATTGGACCTGTTTCTGATTTAGGACCATGAATGGAAGTGGTCCAAATTATAATTGAAAGGATCAGATTCCATGTGGTTTGTGCTGTTCACACTATTATGAAAAAAACAAATCTGACTCACGAAATATAGGATTTGAGCCAGCCTAAAAGAAGACATTATTCATTCATTAGATGAATGTCATATCTGATTGGCCTTTTGATTAAGAAAGTTGCTGATAAATATACTCAGATGATCACAACATCTGTATTTCAGTGTCTCACAATACTTACTCATGGGTGAAGGCTCTATAAATCCTACTGTTATGGCAAATTGTCCCAGCAGTCCATCCGGTCATTCTACCGTGGCTACCCCGGGCTCCCATCGGGAGTGCCAGGGAGAGGGAGCAGCAGAGACGGGCAAGGGGGCAATTGCCATAGTTTCAGCCCTGTTTATCCCTCCAAACAGTGGGAAAGACGGCGACGGTGTGGTGAGCACATGTGTTTGACATTAGTGTGACATGGCGGCTTCTCTCGGGAGAAGGAGAATGTCAGAGAGCAGAGAACCCGGCCAGCTTCCAAACATCTGGGGTAACAAAAAACACATTTACGCCACATTGTAGGAGCTGGGAGTTCGCTATGAGAAAGAAACCACATCAGTCTCAAATTCACTCTCTCTATTTGTTCTTTTCCTTTTCCCATGTGTGCTCACAAGTAAAGGTGTTGTTCTGTCTTAATGACACAATGGGTTTTTATTTATCTTTATAAAGATAAATGCATGCATAATGGAGAATGCTGTGTATGAGTTACAGTAGATAGACTATGCCTATCAGCATTAAGTCTGCAACTTACTCTGGCCAAGACCCACCCACTTAGACAGGAAGAGACTGCCTGATTGACATGTGAAGTAATCAAAAACAGTTTTAATAATCTTTAATAATGCTGAGAAGTTTGTAAACATTGTCAAATCCATGATTAGGTTTTGACATCAGGTTAAAGTTTGCATTTTGAGAAAGCTCTTGTCAGAGAGCAAGCGACACAAGCTTCTCAAAGCAATCAGAGGCTGTTCTGGCTGATTTTGTTAGATTGTTGGATCCTCACTTTTCTGTAATGAAAAACAGATCTGATCTGATCAAATAGGGAACATTGTAAACCTCTTTGAGAAATGGCTCCCTCTGAGTTGGCTTGTTTTGTTTGGATGATAAGCGAAACTCTCGCTAAATAAGGCGGCGGGAAAAAGATTGGAGGATGTAAGGATACATTGCCAGCGGAAGTATGGCTGAGAGACAGGGCACCAGCTGGAGTAATCCCTGCTGGTAGAGGGGTTTATTAATCAAACAGTGTGGAAGTTCATATCACCGCTCCTGTCTGTGATAAAGCTAGTTCCTCACTTCCTCTCTCGCCCTCAGCCAGTTACTTATCACACAGTTCTGAGTGGTAACTACAGATGAAGTTCAGTTATTAAGCCCTCACACACACATACAATTCTCCTCACAATGATGTTAAAGTATTGAGAAGGGGCTCTGGGCTGGATTGGGGCTGGGAGACGTACGATGTAGCGTATTTGCACAAATTAAAGCAGCCGTTATCTCGTGGAAACAGAAGCAGAGCGCCGGACTATCCTGTCATTCTTGAAATGGGTTTGAGCTGAATTTCACTGCGGCTCCAGTCTCTTACGAAGACCTTAATCTAACGCAGGGGTCTCCTCTGATAAGTTATTGTTCCACAGCCAGGGATCCACCAGAAGGAAGTTTAATTTCCATACAAAAAAAGGAACATTTTCAAAGCGAATGGAATTGGAAGAAACATTTTTGTTGATACCAGAATGTTCCAGATGGAGGAGGGGTGGATACTCTCAAGAGGATGTTCCTATATGGAAATGAATACAAATTCCTGCAGAGACTTTTATAGCATCAAAAGTGTCTATTAAGAGGGATGAAAAAGAATACCGAAAGCAGCATTGATCCCACTCTGGACACAGAGAAAAACAAGAACAGCGAATAAACTTTTATTATTATTAGGCATATGGGACCCTGGACCACAAAACCAGTGATAATTTTAATTGAGATTTATACATCATCTGAAAGCTGAATAAATAAGCTTTCCATTGATTGTATGGTTTGTTATAATAGGACAATATTTGGCCGAGATACAACTATTTGAAAATCTGGAATCTGAGGGTTCAAAAAAAAAAAAAAAAAAAAAAAAAAAAAAATCTAATAATTTAATTTCCAATTTAAAACAGTTTTGATATATTTATGGTAGGAAATTTACAAAATATCTTCATGGAACATGATCTTTACTTAATATCCTAATGATTTTTGGCATAAATGAAAAAACAATAATTTTGACCTATACAATGTATTGTTGGCTATTGCTACAAATATAACTACTTATGACTGGTTTTGTGGTCCAGGGTCACATGTTTATTCATTTCTAGTGAGCCTTAAAATGCTCTCTATGTAGACAGCTTACTAGGTTTTGGGAGAATTTTTTTTAAAATTTTATATTAAAACTATTTTATATGAATTTATATTTATATTTTATTCACTGTTATCCTTAACTGTTTTGTGTAATGTTATTTCCTTAATTTCCCACCATTTTATTTTAAATAAAATTTTACGCCGCAATGATTTTATGAAACTATTCATTTTATTTAAATTACTGTAAATAAAATTACTGTAAATAATTGGCTTTTTTGTTTAAAAGCTAAATTTAAATAAAGTTGAGAGACAGTACAAAGCAGAGTCTACAGATAAACAAAGACTTGAAGAAGCAATGTCAAATAAGGGCAAAAAAAGAAATTTTAACTAAAAATAATAATGTATGTGAAATCAGTGAAGTGGCTAAAAGTGGGAAAGAGGCTTAAATTGAAAAGGGCTGGTACCATAATATATAAAAATGGTAATTATTCAGTACCATAGCATATGTCAAAGTAATGTCTTTGGGGATCACTGTACCATTGTACTACTTCAGCAGTTTCATAGAAAAAAAAACATTAACAAATATATGGATTATGTATATATATATGCATGTTTTGCATGTGTGTGAGTTGGGCAGGTTTCAGTCTTTTGTGCTCCATAAATCAGCAAGCTGTAATGACGCAAAAGCCAAAGCAAACAAGAGCAGTACTAGGCTACAGCTGGCCATAGCCTAAGAGAAAGAGAGAGAGAGTGAATACTGTGGAGAGACAGCAGCTGTCAGGCCCCGCATCGTGCACCTGTCACACAGGAAGTCAGGGCCTGCCACTATTTCCTGGATACGCCTCCTCAGCCAAACACTTCTGCTGTTTTCTCAGAGGATATAAGGGAGAGGGAGAGAGAAAAAAAAAGAGCTAGTCATCCTAGTCAGGGAATTAGGATGAAAAAAGGAAGAGGAACAGTATGTTAGTTGCGTACGCCGTCTGCGCACATGCACATATTTTAGAATACTAGCCCATTGCATACTGTGTAGTATATGCTTTATTCCCTATTGTTTTTGTTTACTGTAAAAAGATTATAACAACTATGGTGCAATGCTATTCAGTGCTGTAGACGAGAAACACTGATTGGCAGAAACGCTCATTCAACGCTTTACGCTCATTTACATTTTCATCCTTCTCCCAGGTAATAGTCACTCATGTGACAGGATGTGACATCACTTCTAGCGCAGTAACAGATGGTGAGCATGGTGGCATGGCATTATAGCCATCCTTGTTTTTCTTCCAGTCATGTGAGCAGGGGATCTGTGGTGTGTGTGTGTGTGTATATGTGTGTACAGGCCCTGTGTGTTTTGCTTGGCACGCGTCCTCTTTGTTTGTTAGGATTGTCAAGGCGGGTCCTCTGGAGGGCTTCTGTGTCTAATTCCCCAGCCGCCCCTCACGCTGCCTGTATGCAATTAACAGAGTAATTAAAAGCTTGATGAGCTAATTGGTGTTGGGTGAAGCTGCAGGTGTTTTGATTGGGGAGCTTGTTTGTGGAAGTGCGGAGAGCAAACAGATTCCTGTCATAGATCATTTTGTCTCTTTTTCCCCCACTATTAAAATAATACATGAGTTTAGGGAAAGCACAGCTATTATAACTATTTATCAGGCTTGATGGGAAAATTGTAATTGTTCCGTAATGATCGTTCTTGTAGGGCTGAAGGACAAGCATGTCTTATTATTTGTCAAAGCTCCAATAAAACAGTCATTAGAATTATGATTTTCCAAGAACAACATTTTTTCATTATTTTGTGTGGCTTTATGTTGTTTCCTAACTTAGTTTCCAATTCGTCCACAAAACTGCTACGCAATTTGACACAATAATAGACAATCAGAAGATAATTTATGTTTTACGAGTTCGCCTGCCCATCCATTCCTGATGATTAATGGTAAACGATCTTGACTTCCTGTCCTCAATGGAGGCTTGAACCCATGGCTCGGCTTGAGCTCAGAGTTCAACCTCCCATTGCGTTACAACCTAGCGCGAGAATAACAGAAATATAGGAGGAGATAGGGAGGTGGAGGGATGCCAGAAGAACTGACGCTGGAACGGTGCAATAAGTGCTGTTTATATAGGCCGTACAGCTACGAAGAGTGGGATTTTAGGCCAGTTCGATTCTACAGTTGGTCCACAGACCCATAGAAACCTCATTGTTGGTTGTGGTCCCTTCTGTCAACTTGTGTCAGAGTGCATGTCGTTTAACCACTGTGACAAGCAGTGTGCAAAAAAACAGTTTGCCCACAGTGAAATCTTACTGGCTCAATATTCTGTTACACTCAAATGTCAAACATGGTTTGATTGGCTGTGATTTTGTTGCTATCAGTGAAGACAGAAAAATTACTTGGTGGTCACAAGTTGCTGTATGTCACATCCATACAGTCTTTCACTTTCTTCTGTTTCTTTTACACATTTCCTTTTTCTTGGTTGTCTTAGCTTTCCCCTCTTGCTAAAGAACTCTCTCTCTTTGAATATCAGTTGACAGATGTGTTGGCGATGGCTGTATGCCTGCGGTACTCTTGGTCCCCAGGTGCCTGAGCTGAGTCTGAGGACGTTCCTATGTGTGTGCTTGTGAGAGTGTGTGACAGTTATTGATGTTCAGGTGTGTAAGCTCAGAACAGCGACACACACTGCCTCCACCTCAAGCACAACGGTTACTTCAGGCAGCACAGGAAACAACTACAAACGCAACAAGTCCACAGAAGGGTGGAGGGACATGAAATTCAAAGTGTTGTCTTGGACTGTAAAACAGACAGATTTCTCCACTTTAAAACACCCACTAAAAACTCAGACCACTTAAATGAACCTAAACAACAAGCACCTTCTTTTGTGCTTGCATGTTCTATATTCCTGATGAAGTGGCCATGCACTCATCTCTGCATCTCGACTGGTGCCCAGCGCTGTCCTAACACACTCCAGATGGGCCGAGCTGGGGAGTTGTTCTTGGCACGTCCCGGCTCGGCTGAATGTCACAAATACTTTCCTTTATTTAGGAATGGCTAAGGCCGGGCGGCTGAGGAGAGAATAGGAGGGAGTAGGGTAGAGAGCGGCTCAGCAACATCTGGATTTTATTAGCAGCCATTGGGAGAAATCTGAAAAGGAAGTTTTTTTCTCTCTTGCCTTTTGGGGTATTGCTGGGCTTTCCAGAACCCTGGTCACTGATGAAGCCCTCCCTGCAGAGAACAGATGGCACAGAGACTTCAGTACAATTTTATCAATATTCACAATTATATTAAAGCAACTATGAGTAAAAAAGAGAGACCTCTAGCTATGCTAGCCTGTGTTTTGGATGCTGCTCCATAGCATGAGATGCTTGCGTTCCAGGTTTCTTGTCTTGATTGACTGACCAGCAAGATTTCCTTAAGCAGTCAACTTGCCAAAAAGTCAATACTGGTAGAGTTTTATCAGCAATATTCAGAATGCTTATTCTGGTCCACCCGGGGTGCCCAAACTCGGTCCTGGAGGGCCGGTGCCCTGCAGAGTTTAGATCCAGTAGGGTCAAGGTCTGTCAGATTAGCTTTAGCAATTAGCCAGTGCTAGTAGACACTATAATAACCCATTCTGCCACTGGGAATGCATACTAATGGCATTCTTCAAGTATTGCTTTAACTTCAGTGAGAGAAACAGATAGGAAACCCAAGAACTCATCCTTCTTGGCTAAATCAGGGTGAACCCCTTGAAAGTGTGTTTGAGCGGAAAATGATCTGTCAATAAACAGGTTTCCTTTCAATTATGTTCATAAAGTGTTATAGTCAAGCTGAGCTGAGATATTCCCCTTTTACCACTTTCTGGATGAGGTGAAACCCAAGAGAACAGCGTTTAGCGTATGTCTGTTTTCTCATAACAGAAGGATATGAGGATCTTTTTGGAACTGCGTCAAGAGAACGTGTCTCTACACTCTTTAACACAACTGTACTGCGGTTATATCTGCACCATATTTGGTGACCCCAACATTCTTTCCCACACACACGTACATGCTGGACGTCTCTCTCCCACACATACATATACAGAGTCTCAAGGCCCAGGGGTCTATTCAGCTTGTGACTAAATACGCATTTATTGCCATCTGAATGTTTGTTTTCTCAAAACATATTTGCTCAGCTGAAGACGCCTGCTTAGGCTCACAGAGAGTGTGTGTTTGTGAGTGCATGCTCTCTCACCCTGTTTTTATTGTACTATGAGTGAATGAGTTGTAAATATGTAAAAGATAAGGTCTCTTGTTGTGTGGAGACCACATGATGATGGGCAATCAGATATATAGACAAATTTTCAAAACCTAATAAGCTGCCTCGCTGTCAGCTACCTACAGTATATAGGCAGACTGAATATGAGGACTTGGAGAATACAAAACAAACTGAATATGCTGGTTAGGTATGTTTTGAAGCATGGCTGCTGGTTTGAGCTGGTCATCTGCTGGTCCAAAGCTGGTCCTAAGCAACTAGCTCCTGCTCAGGACCAGCTTAAACCAGCTCATGACCAGCACATGACCAGCTTAAACCTGCTCAAACTAGCAGCCATGTTTTAAAGCATACCTAACCAGCATATGCTGTTTTTTTTAACAGGGGGTGCCTTCTAAATGGGCATCCTAAATTAAGTCGAACCCCATAAGTGACTGATTTGAAAGGTTTGATTCTATACATAACTCAACTGATTCCAACTTGCCAACTGAATCCAGTGGTTGTTGTCTCTTTTTTTCCTAATACAGAGTTCTGGCATGAAACACCTTCCCCAGCTCCACCTGTGTAATTCTGCTAAGAGATGATTCATGTATGCTATGGGGGTTATTCATATATGTTATATTTCTTACATGCTCACAGCAGCATGTTGTGGATGCTTTGTGGATGTATTTGCTCTGCCGCAGCAGCAGCAGCGTAGCAAATCTATTCCGCCAAGACCAAATACTTTTACATTGTCATGTACATTACCATGCCAATCCCTCCAAGAGTTGTCATAACAGAACTGAATTTATCACATTACTTTCTAAGATTGCTGCAAAGAACACATGCAAGCCTGCCTTAGAATTTGGCTGAAATAAGTTAGCCAATGTTAAAAGGCAGCAAATATTTGGAATAGCCTTCGCCTTCAAAGTGCACATATGATGCAGTCTAGGTAGTCAGCTCTGTAGAAATAGAGCTAGCTCACCTCCCAAACTAGTTCCCATACTAGTTCACACGGTCTGCTACAAAGGCCTCTTTAGGGGACAGCTTCATGTCTGTCCTGGGATATTGTCCAGTCAGATCCAAGCCTTGTGGCAATGTCTGTTTCTTCACCATAAAGATTTCAGAATATGGGCTCCAGTCCAAAGGTCTACTGAGGAGCTTTGGGTGATGATGAGTGGAGATGGTGGGATGGCTGGGGAGAGGGATAGCGGATGGACAGGTCTTGAAGTGCTAGCCAGGGGTCGAGGGCTGTAATCCTGCTGTTTTGATGAGAGGACTCTGTTTGTGTGGACTCGGCAGCGGCCTGATGGGGAGCAGATGTGGGAAGGCAGGCGGTCGGGCACAGAGCCAGAGCAGCTGGGAGAAATTAAAAACAAGAGCATTCCTAGAGACTGGGGGAATTACAGAGGGGTGGAGTGGATGGGGTTAGATACAGGGACAGGGAAAAGAAGCCATGTGAAGAGAGAGAGGGTTACCTCAAGGGGCTTTTCATTGTGTTTGAGTGAAAGGTAGCTTAGTACAGACTGATAGTCGAAACAAGTGCCAGTGTAAGCAAAGAACCACATCACACACACACAAATACCTAGATATCTAAATGCAGTCATATGATAGACTTCTGTTGTTTTTATATAAATCTGATTATAATGACATCAGACGAACCTAGCCAGTAATCCTGTCCTTAAAAGAGATCTTTCAGTCTTATAAGCTTATATATTTGCCTCTTTCTCTTATATAAACAAACACAAAACATTACTTTTTCTATTTATAAATCATTTTATATTTGAAGATATCCCTAGATGTCCCCAAAGATAGGTTTTGTCAAATTTAGCTAACTTCTAGCAAAGCAAAGCTAAATAAAATCCTCACAAAGTCTAAAAAGAGCAAATCACAGAAACCAGAATTCTGGGCTTGTCATTATATGATGGATTCTTGCGTGTTTGGATCTTTTACTGAAAGCAAATGTCCGCTGATCTCAAAAGACTCCAAAAAAGTTTCAGAATTAAAAACTGGAGCACTTTTGTGGTGCGCTTTTTCAGTCTGATTATAGCACACAAAAGCAGATGGACAAGGTTAGTTTTAGCTGTCCTGTAAGTGTGCATTTTCCTTCAGACATCCAGCATATGGCCGAGGCGACGGCCCAAAGAGACTGCTTTAACATCATTACAGAATCACAGCATTGAGGATCAAATCACACATCTGTAGGAGGTCTGTTAAAAGCGTATTGCACTGCGAGCAAGATCTATTTGAGTTATTGATCTCTTAGTATGGCTCCTCAGTCTCATAGAGATATGAGTGACTGGCTGTGTGTGTATGCTTTATTTTTAAGACAAGAAGTACCCACGAGATTTTTTTTTTTTATAGCTCTTAATGAAGTTCTCAGTTGTTTCATTTAAATTTAAATTTATCTCAGATGTTTCTTGTGAAAGAAAGTCTGCGATGTCTGACACATTTGTAAAACTGAAAAAAGGGTGTGCCTTATGCCAAAAAATACTGTTAAGTAATCAAAATAAACAGAAATTTATCATTTAATAAACAGAATTAAAACAGAGATAACAAAAAGTGATGATGAAGCTGACATAAGTTTGAATCTTCTCTTCAGTTAGCATTGTCTCTTTTTGTGTCTTATCTAAGTATTCCTTTGTCTGGGCATTATGGAAGCACAGATGGTCACAGAAGGGGCTCATACATAGACTTTCTAATGTATTAAAAGTGAAATCCAGTGCCCGGTGTGTGTGTGTGTGTGTCCTACAGTGTCCTTTAGCTGGTCAGATTAATCAGATATCTGTAATCCCAAAGTGGATACAGGCAGAGCAAGGCAGACTTGCCTCTCTCCCCTGTTCACTTATATTTGACAGCCCCTCTGTCTCTGGTGGGAGTTTGTGCCACTGCAGCCAGGTCATGGCAACTGGCCCCCGAGAATACATGCAGGAATTAGCATGTGTTGCTCCCCTAAGAGCAAATTAAAAGGAGTGATTATGGCCTGTTTTTCTGTCAGGAAGTTTTAAACCAACAGCCCTGGGACGTTAAGGGATTTTATTCATTTTTTAAGCTTAAATAATGTCAAATCGCAGAAATGGCATCCTTCCTAAAATGCCTTTGAATATATATACGTATATATATCTCAGCCATTGGCCACCCTGCTCTCTAGATATTGACACTGGAATATAAAAAACCCAACCTATTAAATACTAACATTAATGTTACCTCAGGTCATGTGTGACTGATGTGAATGTGATGTGTGTCTATGTGAATTCTTGCTGGCCTGTTCTTTGTTTAATGGCCCCTCTGAGGCTGCAAGCTGCTGGACTGAGTGACAGATGGACAGGCAGGGCTTGTGGCCTTAGCAAGATCTCTCTCTACCTGTCTACATTTGGCAATGACAGGGACTGTGATGCACAGTGCAGTGCACCGTTAGCCCCACACGGCAGGCCAGCTAGTGCCTATTTTGGTCAGCATGGCATTAGTCCTAATACCTTGTTATGCTTATTGCCCTGGGGCACCAGTCAATCTTTAAATGAGAATTAACAGCTAATTTCTCTGTTCACATATTGTACTGTCATTGCCATTTTATTGTTATTTTAGCGTTCACGTAATGTTCTACATGCATCATTCTTTATTAATGTTTCAATTGCTTTTTCTCAAATGTTGGTGATAGAAAGAACCCTAAACCAGTGCTCCCAAACCACTTAACAGATTACAATTTTTCTGAGTAAAACAACAAATGATAAATCCTGTGCATTTTAAATGAAAATTGTGGCTCTTACCAGCTGTAACTGCAATAATCAACATTTTGCTGGCTCAAATTCCATTTCTGTCACAATGCACTAGGTAGCTCCACCCATCATGAAATGGACTAAAGTGTACAGGTCTTGAATACATTAATACAGCCTCCAAGTCCTCAAATATGTTACAATTACTTTGCTTTACTTAGTATTTTCATTATTAGTGAAGACAGTTACCTGGTGGTGTGCAACTGTAGCATGACGCCTCTTTAGAATACACTATATGATTGAGGATCAGGAAAACACAAAATCAGCAGAGGACCCTCAGCATGTCCCCTGTGCCGAGGTGGCCCCGAACCCACAGACCAGCCTCATACCCTGTCACCCTCCTGCAGCTGTCATCCCTCTAAGGTCGAGCACCAATTATCTGGCTGTTAGTAGTTTGGCTGTGACCCTGTACGTTTAGTTATTTTTGCACATGACATCTCGGCCAGGCGGTGGGGGCTTTCTCCGAACATGGCCTGGGCTGGTGGCCCCAGCATACGGTCAGGGTGTTGTGCTGTTTTTCGGGAGGTCTATCTGACTGAAGGTGACAGTGGAGAGAAGTAAGGGCAACTGATCCACAGTGAGTGACAGCACTGAGACAAGAGGCGCCTGTCAGAGAGCCTGCTGCTCAACACATGCTGCTGTACAGCCTCTCGAACATATTGCAACATATAGGTGATTCTAGAACAAATGAGCATTGAAGTTCTTTCCTCTGTGTTTGTGGCATCTGAAGCGTCCTTCTTACCAACAGACGATGTTAAGGAGTAGCAAATGTGAGCTGTCACCAATGATGTTGTGTGCTAATCTCAGTACCATCTGATGGTACTTCTTTTAGAATATCTATGCTTTCAAACAGTAACGCACACACACACACACACACACACATTGGGTTTTTGTGTTTTACATTCTATCCCCTACCTCGAATCTCAACCTCTAAACTTATCTCTTACAGAAATGATTCTGTGATTTTTACATTACAAAAAAAAGTATTGAGTCATTTAGTATGATTTATAAACTCTTTTCCTCATAGAGACCAATAAAACATTATCCTTGTGAGGACTTTTTTTTTAGGACACAACGGGAATACCTGGACCACACACATCTTATCACATCTTAACACTGATCCAACAAAACCCAACAACTGTAGTTTTGCTTTGACAGTTTTGAGTTTAGACATGGACTCTGATGAACTACATTTCCATCCCATAACTGACAGCGATGAGTGTGCTTTACATGTGAAGATAGAACTGGAAGATCAGCATGTGACACTATGGTTAGGGAGCTGGGTAGACAAAGGGATTGTCACGTGACCAATACAGGCCAGGCGGACAAGAGTGAGGAAGACTTGCCATGTTTGGTCCCTCAGCGGAGCAGAGATGAGGGTCAGTGTGAACGCAGCCTTGTTGAAGTGTTCAGCACCGTGATGGACAGCAGCAGATCCAGCTGCACTTGTCACTGGCTGTCAAGAGCCTGTCCATCCGGCGCACAAGAGCGGACAACAGGCGGGGGAGCGGATGGGGGGTGTAGGACATTGATGTGGATGTCAGGGTGATGGGGGGGTTGGGTGGTGGGCAGAGGGGTCCCGTCAGCAGCAGCTGAGTAGGAGAACAGGTGTGACTGGATGTTTCCAACAGCAGTGACATTTACCCTCTGCCTCAGTCTGCCAAAGCCACACTTTATCTCTATCAGCGGAGACTGCACAGATTTACTGCTATGAAATATAAGTCTGTCTGAACGACTCACCAGAGGGGTACTGCTGAAAAAAGAATGCCACACGTATGAACTAGTACCGTGAACAAGACAAAACATATGTGTCAAACATGATACAGTTTAAACAAGTGCCAAGAAACAGAGTAGAAGTACGTAATGGTCAGAGCTGTGGCCTGGCAGTTAGGAGACTTCAGGCACATTAAGTCTTGGCACTTTACAGAGAGATATGGGATGTACATGTTGTTGTTGTTCTAATCATCTTGCGACTTTTGGTATGTATAAAATGGCAAAGCTCTAAAAGTCATCTGCATGTCATCTGTCATCTGCAGGTAGCACAGGACAGAAGGCTGGAACGATGCCAGATTCACCTGCTGATGTCAAAACCCAGCCCAGGTCAACTCCGCCCACAATGCCACCTCCACCCCCTGCTGTCAGCCAGGCAGCCAATCGCAATGCATCATTCACACCCACAACAAGTAAGTTATTCTAGTACAAACATGCATATATTTGTTTTTGGAACTTGCTTTTGGAATTCATAACACTCTAGGAAAGGGGTTCTTAACTCTGGCCCTTGAGGTCCACCATCCTGCAGAGTGTAGCTCCAACCCAGTCAAACACACCTGAACAAGCTAATCAAGGTCTTCAGGATCACTGGCCCTGCGTTCCATTCGGAAGGGCTCATCCCTGTGCCCTAATCCCTTCGAAGGGCTTACCCTCCGGAGTGAGAGCTTCAAGGGTTGAAGTGTGTAGGGGACCAAACAACTGTTTCTTGAAGTGCCCTTTTACGTCATCATCCCGTGACCATGTGGAGGCACCGTCATCATGCAAAGAATCTGTACAAAGAATCATGGGGGCTGAAGTGTCCATCAGTTGTACCCTTCGAAATCCTTCATTCCAAAGGGCCCTTTGAAGTGGCCAGTTTTGAGCACTTCTGTTTGGATCAACCCTTCAGTATGGCAGCCGTGATTGTTACAAAGTTACAGGCAGGTGAGTTTGATCAAGGCTTGAGCTCAACTCTGCAGGAGCGTATATCTTGAGGACCACAGCTGAGAACCCCTGCTCTAGGGCAGTCCTGAAGAGCCTCAGTCCTGCAGAGTTCAGATCCAACCCTAATAAAAACTCACCTGCCTGTAGCTTCTTAGTAACCCTCCAGACCTTGATTAGCTTGTTCAGGTGTGTTTGATTAGGGTTGAAGCAAAACTCTGCAGGGCTCAGCTCTCCAGGACTGATGCCACCCCTGCTCTAGGACAATGAGATCAACCATCCGACAATGTATTGTGATGTTCCAAGTGTATGTGTGATTGGTGACTTTTTATAGGTAGCTAACTTAATTAAAATACATTGGAGGTTACAATATCACCACCTTGGACACTGCAGTTTTTTACCACCACAGTAATGCAGTAATGCACATTAAAACTGTACAATGGGACAGTGCACTTAATAAACATGTTCATAAACATGTTATTAGAGCAATGCCAGAACAATTTGAGAATCATTTCAATGAGTCTCTGTTAGATCATCAAGAGTTATTGTCATGTTCGGAGTATTCATAAAGCACAGAATGCCCTTGTAACATGACCAAGAGTGTTTGAGAGCGTTTGTGTATGATAGGTTGAGCCATTGTCTGGGTGTGTGAGTGCTTAGGATACACAGCAAGAGATTTGTTTACTGCATACGGAGGGATTCGCAGGCAGCATCAGGCTCGGCGGGGCTTGGCAGATCTCGCTACCCTATATAGCAATGACGGCCCTTGTTGTTTCACCTGTTCCATGGGTCGTAGCGTAGCCTGCTTGCCACTCTAAAACCAGAACACAAGTGTGGGGGTCACATGGTAAACCCACATGTGTCCAGCCTGGAATGGCGAGATAAAAAGGGTCACAAGCGAAATGAAAGACCCTGTGTTCTGCAACATGAAGCCATGGACACACTTACACACCCAGCCGTGTGAACATGCTTCCAAACCTGAAGGAAGGCTACCCTCCGAGGTGTGTTTGCACAATCATATGCTTTCCGATGCCCTGGAGGATTACGGTCTGTAACTCTAAGCTCTCATGCTGTGTCCACTTGGTCACGTAATGTTTGTTTATCTGTGGTCATGGCTTCGGGCGAGGGTAACATAAGATATAAGGCCTACTCGTAGGGAGAAGGCACTCAACCATCAGAAGGAAGTGGAAAGAGTGCAGGGATGAGATGCAGAAGTGGAGATGGAGTGGAAGTGTCGATGGGGCGGCCTGGACTCTGAAAGCTGCAAATCTGCTCTCAGCTGGTGGACATGTGCACAGCCTGATTTAGACACACACCTGCTGTTGGAATAAAAGTAACCCAGTCCAGGGGGCTATTTTTGGGTCCTCTTTAACACGTTCCTCTTATAGTTGTGTCTTAGTGAGTGAGTGGGTGAGCAGTGGGGAGCAATAGACCGGGTGGGCGGCATGTGTGTATGTCATGGAGAGAGATAGTGAGAGCTGGTCCCAATTGCAGCGTGTTTGTTCAAAGTAGCGAATGAATTGAAGAGTACAGAGCAACGTGCTGCGTTACTGTCATAACGTATTTGTAGTTTCAGTTTGTTTTTTGACCACTCTCGGAATGCATGTGCCCTCTTCGTGCTACGTTGGAGCTTCCTGGAGGGTGCTTCCCAGGACTGAGATGGAGAAAAAGGAAAGCAAAAGAGTCTGGCGTGACTTAAATGATGCTAATATAAACAGTGGCTCTCTTTCCTCAGTGCTGAACGGGAGCAGTCATTCCCCCACGGCGCTAAACGGAGCTCCCTCAACCCCCAACGGCTTCAGCAATGGACCGGCCACCTCCTCTACCGCCTCTCTGCCCACCCAGCAGCTTCCCCCTGCTTGCGGAGCCCGGCAACTCTGTAAGCTTAAGCGCTTTCTCACCACACTGCAGCAGTTTGGCAATGACATCTCGCCCGAGATTGGAGAACGTGTACGCAGCCTGGTGCTGGGACTAGTGGTGAGTGTCTGATGGCTCTCTTTAATGTTTAACTGTGTGTGCCGTCTACAAATCTTTTCTTCACTGGGTGTTAAATGGAATTCTCTTTCTGTCTTATCAGAACTCAACTCTAACCATTGAAGAGTTCCACTCCAAACTTCAGGAAGCCACAAACTTTCCCCTGCGCCCCTTTGTCATTCCATTTCTCAAGGTAAGAATGGGGAAAAAACATTCTCATGCAGACAAAGTGTCAGTAATCTTGTATAGCCAGACATTACATTGTGTTCTGGCAAAGAATTGCCCTCTTAGGAGTAGGTAAATCACATAGAACTTTGAGAGCAAAGTGGAATATACAGGTTCGCTTAAGAATGTCTTGTTTACTTTCTGAAAATGAACAAAATTCTTGCATATCATCAAAAATTTGATAGCATGAACCATGCAAACTTGGTTCAGAGTTTGTTTTTGGAACAACCAGGGAATTTTGTTTCCCTGCGGACTGTTAAATCCATGTGCACCCTGCCTCATGAAACCAGCCAATTATGTTCCATTTTGAAAAAGCTCTTGCCATTTTTATGCAATATGCATCAGACGGGGGTTGCACGATCTGTGGATGTGCTGTCTGAAGTGGAGAGTGCTCCGTCAGAGTTCTTAAAAGTCTTTCTGTATCTGTATGAGGAGCTCTTCCTTATGGTGCGCCATATGGGAAGGGGTGGAGGAGAAGGGTAGTGGGACTTTGAGACAGGCAGGCAAAGTGACAAACAAAAAGAACGTAGATGGATGGTGGCCAGAATCGGTACACACATGAACAGACTGGCTCTGGATTTCCCTGACGCCGGATTCTTAGTTTTCTGTATGTATAGATGAGTGAAGTCCATTTGATAAAGCATCCTCAGCCTCTTCCAACCCCCTTCCCCCTGCTCCGCTGTGGCTGGGCTGTGCTGATCTAGTGCTCCATATGGCCATCATTTGTGATTCATTAAAATTGGCACACTTGTGTTTACCCAGAGTGGAGAGGAGTGGTGTGGGCCAAAGAAGATTTCCTGGCAGATGTTGCAGTGGGTGCTGTAAGCAGCACAGCTTTCCGTTGCTCTGCCGCTGTTGTCTTTACGCTGATCCCTTTCTGTCCTCAGACATCGCATAGATCCAGGGCTCAGACACAAACACAGATTCTCTGATGCATTGTAATTCTTTATCAAATGATTCTGCATTGATGCACACAAATGCATAATCAGAATGTGAAATTAAATCACTTGGAAATCATGTTGATTGCATACTTTAGATTTAGTGACAAAAATATGCTGCATCGTGACTTTCTGAATCAGTGTCACCCCACCCCAAACACACATGTGAATACACAGACATATATATGTCATCTCTGTGTCTGGTTAACATACAACTCATTCATGCAACATGCTTTACTACCGCGATGAAATACATACAGTGATAACACAGATTTAAACTGTCAGTCCCAAGCTGGGTGCTGAAAGAATATTCTAGTAGTAAAGAACACATAGAAACAACAATTCAAAAACACATCACACACTCAGAACTCACATTTCAGCATATATATGCTAATACAACTGGTTGTAGAGAGATAAAATATCCACTGACCACATAACGGAACAAGAAAATGTTTGGTGTGGAAAGTTGCCATGGAGCCCCCCCTCCCATCTTTCACTATGCGTGTGCGCGTGTTAGTGAGATATAGACTACACAAGACATATCTCATAGTGTGAGTGTTTTATTCAAAGCAGAGCACTGTGGTACATGGCACCCAGCACATTGCTCACAGGCTGCTGTCAAAGGCCTGCAGAGTGTTGATGTTACACATCTGTATCATCAGCCAGCTGTGTAGTGTTATACTGACAGCCAAAGAGAAAAAGACAACAAGAAAGCGAGGGTGAGAGAGAGAGAGAGGCAGCACAGTTCTCCTGCAGACCTCAGCAAGGCACAAACACATGGTGGGCCAGAGAAAGTGCCTGTTTTATCTCATCCCCTTTCTGTCTCTCTCTTAACACAAACCGTGTTAAAAGACCAACATACCTGGTCATCAGAATATCCTGTGTTCTAAATACTGGTCTACAGCTTGGGATGCTGGTCGCCACCAGACTAATTAACCTAAATTGTAAGACTTCTTTGGTTAACCAGCTTCCGAAAAAACATTATAGTTGACTAGATGAACCAGTTTAGTATTAAATCAATTAGACTAATTCAAACCAGCATAATCTAATGACTGCCCCCACTAAGAATCTTAACTTGCTTAACCATCAAGCAGAAAGCTATTCTTGTTGGCATACACCATAAACAATAATGTCAATGACAAAATCAGAAACTGTAAGATAAATTACTACCACACTAGGACTAAATAGCATAAACCAGCTATCCCAAACAGATTTATTGATTAGCTAGACTTCAGCTAACCAGCTAGGTCAGAAAGATCTGGTCAACCGGCTTCACTAACCAGATCTTGCTAGTGGTCCGGTGACACCAAATCAGCACTACCGATCCTGGAGATTTGTTTTTGTCTTTTCCTTTCTCACCCACATTTTATTTCTCTTTCTGTCTGGTAGGCTAACTTGCCCCTCCTGCAGAGGGAGCTGCTTCACTGTGCTCGGATGGCTAAGCAGACCCCAGCTCAGTATCTGGCCCAGCATGAACAGCTGCTGCTGGATGCCAACGCCAGCTCTCCCCTGGACTCCTCCGAGATCATGCTGGAACTCAACGAGCATGGCAAGAGACGTACCCCGGACAGGTATACACACTTTAACCCACACACAAACTTGTCTTTCTGTGTACCATTTTAATAACAAATACCTTAAGTCATAAATATCTAAAAAGTCAAGCAAAAGGCAAAAATGTAGACAGCTACGGTAAATGTCAACACAACCTTGCCCTGGGCATACTTCTTCCTGTCTAGCTTTGAAATGCACACACACTCAGTGTAATGAGTGGAGGGTGTGGGAAGGTTAGGCCACACAGAAAAAGTCTGTGAGGAGGGTAAAGAGAAGGTGGAAGTGTGTGTGGCATGTGCTGCCAATTGTCTGTGGAGCAGAAACAGACTGAGATGCTCTAACATCATACCAAAGCATATGCATACCAACAGTGTCCATACACTGGAGAGACATGTAGAACTCTTGACAATCAAAAAATAAATAGTGGGATTCAAAGCACCAATATTTCTGTTTGTCTCCTTTTGTTTTTCTTCTACTCTCTCATCCGCACTGTCTCCTGTTAGTTCCCCAGTAGCTGTCCATATGTCAGTGATGTGTCCAGATGGTGATCTTGCTGAACCCCTGCTTGAACTGATCTGGGGGGAGGGATGAATAAAGAGAGAGAGAGAGGGAGATAGAGAGACAGAGAAAAAGAGAAGGGTGGGGGTAGAGAAATGGGCAATCCCCTACTGTAATCCATACACCTCCATCTCTGAAGCCTAGGCTTACCATATCACGGCAGGAGCCCCAGCTGTTGCTTTGATTTGTGGGATATCTGGCCACAACTGCAGAAATGCTGCAAAAGGTTGGAAGTTTTTGGGTTGGTTGTGGAGGCGGGCATAATGGGGTGTCGTACATGAAGCCAGATTCAGATGTCCAAGCCAACTGCACTCTACTCTCAAGTGCAAGAAAACAAGCTTGCACAGTCCTCGCACACACATGTATTTCATGCTCGCAGAAGGGAGAGGAGCTTTAGCCCTGAATGCCTGGCTGCTGCACTCAGCTAAACAGATTATTATCAACACTGCAGCACAGGCCAGCCAGATGGCTCCAAAACGCCAGTGTCACTGAACATCTGCCAAAGGGAGCAGCTCTCACAGTACAGCAGCTCAGGAGAGAGACAGAGAGAGAGAGAAACGGGTGAGAACGGGAAAGATTAAGGGGTTGGGATTTAACTCTGTTTCTTGGTATATGAAGGCTAGAGTCCACATATGGCTCACAGCTGGCCTCAACATTTGGACACATGAGTGGAGGGGCAAAGAGAAACAGGGAGGTGGGATGGGTTAGACTGCAAGAATGCAAAACTATCAATAGCCCTCTTTCCTCTCAAAAATGTCCTTTCTACAGCATTTCTACAATCTTTGTAACAGGACCAAAGAGAGTGCAGGGGACAGGGATGGATTGCACCCGGAGCACCTTGCCAAACGTCCATGCACAGTGAGCCCCAGTCAGCGCTTCAGCCCCAGCAGTGGTTTACCTGCTCACCCTCCCCCCAACGGCCTACCGACGCATCCACCCAATGGCCTTCCACATCCTAACCCTCCTGCCCCACAGCATTACCGCTTGGAAGACATGGCACTCGCCCACCACTACAGAGACGCTTACAGACATGCAGAGCACAGGGACGTCCGGGATCGCCACCGCCAAACAGGTCAGGTGGTGTAGTCTATAGTAAAATAAACCAATAAGCTACTTGAGACCATGTTTACAGTGATTTTACCATTGTTAAGAGATGTTGTTAACCAACAAGAATTCAAATGATACACAGTCACAGGTGTACATATATACCCGCTATTTTACAACACATTTAAATATGGCTAATCCAAACAGTTTGAGTTTGAATTTGAGAAACATTTCCAACTGCAGAAGTAATGGCAGGAATGCAGAGCATTGTAGAATTGCACTTACATGGACATGGTTTCTCTATTGTGTTAGTGCGTTAGTGCTAATGTGGTGCTGTGCTTGTGTTACAGCCGTGCATGGAGCACGTCAAGAGGAAGTGATTGATCATCGGCTGACAGACCGCGAGTGGGCTGAGGAATGGAAGCACCTCGATAACGTATGTGTGACCAGATGCCTTGGTTTTTATATTATCTTTCATACATAAAGCAGACAGCATAATAGTTTCTAACTCTGCTGGGGGGGAAAACAAGTTATATCAGATTAATGTGGTTAGAATTATTTTTGAAATATGGTAGCTAACTGGTTGCTGATCCAAGATGATCTAACAATCACAACTAACTTGTCCAAGATGGTGCACCAAGTTGACAGCAAGATGCACCAGTTGGTAATCAAGCTGATACATCAATTTATGGACATAGGAAGCGATTTAGGAGGGAAATGGTGTAAAAGACGAACAAAGAAGAGCACTGTAGTGGAGGAAATTCTGACAGACATAAAGGGATAGTTCATCCAAAAGTGAAAATTCTGTCATAAATTACTCACCCTCATGTTGTTCCAAACCTGTAAGACCTTTGTTCATCTTCGGAACACAAATTAAGATATTTTTTATGAAATACAAGAGCGTTCTGACCCTGCATAGACAGCAACGGAACTACCACTTTCAAGGCGGCCCAAAAAGGTAGTGAGGACATTGTTAAAATAGTCCAGGTGACATCGTGATTCAACTGTAATTATTGACGCACGACACGGCATTCTGACGTAGACACACAATGTCTTTGTAAACATGCCTGAAGATTTCGACTTGCAATTTTCTGCCCAGCCATACTTTATAAACACGGAAGAGAAGAAATAGTTGAATAAAGTCATTATTTTTGTTTTCTTTATGTATATAAAGTATTCTTATAGCTTCATAAAATTACGGTTGAACCACTGATCTCACATGGATTATTTTATCGATGTCCTTACTACCTTTCTGGGCCTTGAACATGGTAGTTGTGTTGCTGTCTACGCAGGGTCAGAAAGCTCTCGGGTTTCTTTGAAGCTATCCTAAAATGTGTTCTGAAAATGAACAGAGGTCTTACAGGTTTGGAATGACATGAGGGTGAGTAATTACAGGAGAAGGCCACTTCCAAAACAAAGATTCACATATAATGTACTCACCCCCTTGTCATCCAAGATGTTCATGTCTTTCTTTCTTCAGTCTTAAAGAAATTATGCTTTTTGAGGAAGAGATTTCAGCATTTTTCTCCATATAATGGACTGCTATGGTGCCCCGTTTCTGAACCTTACAACATCCAGTTTAAATGAATGAAATGCTTCAAAAGATCCCAAATGTGGTTGTACACGATCCCAGCCGAGGAAGAAGTTATCTAGTAACTGTCATGATCTGGAAAAAAACAGTCCAGACAGAGTAAGACAAGATGAGCGTTTGACATGAAAAATTGTATTATTTCTATGAAAATAAGCGATCATTACACTAGAAAAGACTCTTCTTCTCAAACCGCATTTGAGATCGTTTGAAGCCGCATTTAAACTGCATTTTGGAAGTTCAGAATCGGGGCACCATATCAGTCCATTATATGGAGAAAAATGCTGAAATCTTTTCCTCAAAAAACATAATTTCTTTACGACTGAAGAAAAAAAGACATGAACATCTTGGATGACAAGGGGGTGAGTACATTATATGTGAATCTTTGTTTTGGAAGTGGACTTCTCCTTTTTTGGGTGAACTAACCGTTCAAGCTGCGTCAATAGATCTGAAAGTAGATGACTTAGTTCAGACATTTTCTGGATAACGGTAAGGTCTTTGTTATGCGTTTTGCTCACCTCTCTTGTACCTCTATTGCCTCTATACGGACTTACTCACACTCAAACACATATTGAATAAAAAGGCCACAGATGGAGTGAGGAACCCAGTGGAGGACGTTCCCACTGGAGAGAGCAGCTGAGACAAGGCTTGCAGTCTGTGAAATCAGGCTTATTCTGGACCGTATCCAAATCTGAAATAAATACAGCCAACAACATACTCAAAGAGTGAAGAATGGCATCACATGGATGAGGGGAGATGTTATTTGAGGGGAGGTGGGCGGTTGGGGAAGATGGGAGGAAAGAGGACGAGAGTGAGAGAAGGCTGTAGAAGCATGGGGGAAGAATGAATTGTTTTGGCTTCTCCCACTGGCAGCACAGCTGTTGCAGAGCTATTGTTGCTTAACCACTCAACCGCTCACTGCACCACTGGATTACACACACTCACACTCACAGAAAGTGTTCTAATTATCTCATGCTTGTACTGCTCACAAATACATCAGCTCTTCATATAAAATGTAGCATATTTTTTGATTAGTAATAGATAAAGAAGGTACAATATTGAATATTGAAAGTGTGGACTTTAGGATCTAAATAACATCCTCTTCTACTATTTCCCATTACTTTCTATCTCTTCCTCTCTAGTTGTTGAACTGTATCATGGATATGGTGGAGAAGACGCGACGTTCCCTCACCGTGCTGCGGCGCTGCCAGGAGGCGGACCGCGAGGAGATGAACCACTGGATCCGTCGCTATAGCGACGTGGAGGATATGAAAAAAGGTGGGAGCTCCGCCCAGCGGCCTCCTCCTCTTCCTCCCCACCACAACTCCTCCTCCTCCAACACTCCTAACAGCAGCGACACACAGCCGCTAGGTACATGCACCGCTGCAGATGCAGGCGCAGATGCTCAGCACGCAGCATGTCTCACATGACTGCAGATACCACCCTCTTCTAAGTGGTTTTCATCAGCCAACACACCACTCCGATGAATACGATTTAAAACTAGACTTCAAACCTGTTTTTATAGGTGACCAGTCAGCACGTGATCCCACAATTAGCCCACTTATCTTTATCTTACTCTACCGTTTCTGGTCTCTAGCCAGGGCACGGGGCAGCTAAACCTTGTCTGTCACACCATGTCCTAACCCACCCTGCTCCTAGGGACTCACAGTGCTGTATTTGGGTGTCTCTGTAAGCTAAAACACTTGATTTCACTCAACAAGTCATTAGTACCGTGATCTATGAGTTGAATTAGGTGTCATGTAAGGGAGACATCCACAATGTGCAGTACTGTAGGTTCCTGGCAATAGGATTGGGAAACACTGTCCTAACCATAGAAGTTCCCAGCAAAGTCATTTTTCTGTTGTTATTGAAATCAAAAATAAAGCATGACACTGGCAGTAACAAGATATTTAGTGTTTATTATACAGCTGTGAAGGATTGGCTACTCATGAGACAGAAAAATAAAACAAGTAGCCAACGAAACTGTCGATATTTGTGATTGCGGTAATTAGTAAAACGACTAAAGCATTTTTTGCGTCACATCTGGTAAAGATATGGTTGTCAACCTCCAAAAGCATGTCATGATTTCATAGTTGTACTTTATTGTTTTGGTATTCTCCACGTCTGAGGGAGTATGAGAAGCTTTTTTCTCATCCTGGTAAACTCAAGTCACTTTTTTCATGTTCTTTTACAGAAATCCACAGAGACTTTCTGCACCGGCCCCCATCAGGCTACCTGCCCGAGGAGATCTGGCGAAAGGCTGGTAAGTGCATTTGGACAGTGCATTGTCTACTGTCACCTATTCCACACATGCACACAAACATATGCACGCTGGCCTGCAGGGCCTCACAGCTGTAGTTATGCAAGGCCAGAACCGGGAAACGCCGTTGAATGTCATTATTGTTAAGAGCTCTCCATCTGTCACGAGCATGAAAGACAACTGCAGTTAAAGCTGCAGTGAGAATGCAGTAACCTGCCGCAGTCAACAGCAGAGCAGCACAGGTAGGGCCAATAAACGTGACCCTGCCCAAAGAAAGAAAGAAAGAAAGAAAGAGAAGTGAGGGAAAAGCACGGCTGGATCGTTCTTGTTTACTAGAGTCGGTTTTATTACTGTAGCTAGATATACAGGGGCCTGTATGTAAGCCTGGTTGCCCTCTGTGCCATGTAGGTCACACACAATACTGATGGGGTCAGCCAGAGCACAGGTGGTGTCACTTGCCCAAAGGTCAGAGATCAAAGGGCACCTATTAACTGTGACCCACACCAGTAACATTACAGCTGAGTAAAATCAATATGCCATTACTTATTTAAAATGCTGGAATGATGCTGCTGTTGTCTGCAAAACTTCGCTGCATTTTCACTGTGACAAAAGCCTTTTTAACTGCAGTTGTTTTTCATGCAGGTGCTACAAGTATCCCGCTCTCGCCAGCATTAAAGCAACTTCAGAACAAACAGGGTGAGTAACAGTACCCGCATTACAAACCAACCTGCTCTTTTTTTATTTTGTATTATTTTTGTTATATCTATTTTTTTTCTCAGGTGTTTCTCCTAGAATACCTAATGCAAACAAAAGAGACAATTATTGACATGTATTATGCAGAATAGCTCAGACAAATCTGACTTTTAAGTTTTTGATAAAAAAGGTGGCAGACTGAGTGTAAACCATAGTTTAAAGCATTGACAGGTCTCTTCTGAAACTTCCCAAGGTAAACAGTAAACTGAGAACATTTCCAGAAACTGCTAATTCATTTTTTATCAATTTATTGCTGTCTATGAGAAATAATTGAGACATTAAAGGGGTGCCAAACATGAATTTTCTTACCTGTGGGTGTCTAGATTGTCATGTCCTTCTGCCTTTGGTGAGGCCTGTCTTTGAAAATGCAAGAAAATAGCAGAAAGGGAAAAAAAATGAAAACTGTCATATCCCTGTGGGATTAAAACGTTAATATTGCCGCCCCATGTTTTCCATTATGTGCCAATTGCTCTAGCATCTGCTCCCAAGTCTCCTTGATAAAAATTAATTAAATTTGCAAACTAATTTTAGTGGTGCATGCTCCGATTCTGATTAAGCAGTCTAGTGTTTTCAAAGATACAGAAAAATTGGCGAGAACCAAAAAGATGAAGAAAAAAGCAAAGAAGTGAAGAATGAAGGCAGAGACAGGATGAAAAAATGAGGAGCTGTGTGTGGGAGGTGCGGAGAGAACAAACTGAATACTAACTAGCTTTCCAGCTGAGACAGTAGTGATGTAGATTTGAAAACACACACGCATACACACACACACAGTCAGTCAGTAGCCTGAGGCAGAACTCTATGGAGAATTGAATGGAGGGTGTGTTATGACAGATATTTATGACCGGGCTCCTCACAACCAGCTTTCTAGAGTAAACACACTATGGGGCAAAGTGTATAGAGCCCAGACATATGAAAAATCTGCAGTATGAATGTGAGTGTGTGTGTGTGTGCGTGTACCCCCTGCAGCAATACACATGCATTCACCAAGCAAATCATATCCTGACAGATTCTGAAATCACCCACATGCTGTCTAAACCATAACCCTACAAAACAGTAGTTCTTCCCAAATCTAGTGAGCTGTGTAGTTGTGTATGTAAATAGCTACTTCTTGATGTAGCATCCTAACATAAATGGAACTTTAAAAGTGATTGTTTTTAAAGTTTCCACATAGGCAACTCCTTACGTCAGGTGCATGAGAATGGACTAATTTGGTGTTAGCATGTTACTAAACTAACAGCATGATACTAAAAGAATCACAAAAAATGTTTCACACACAAATATTGGGTAAAATAATTCATTTTAAATTTGATTTTACAATGTTTATGATTGTAAAGTATGTAAAATCATTTGGGGGTGGCACAGTGGCTCTGTGGTTAGCACTGTTGTCTCACAGCAAGAAGGTTGCTGGTTTGAGTGTGGTGTTTTCATGTTCTCCCTGTGTTTGCGTGGGTTTACGCCAGGTACTCTGGTTTCCTCCCACAGCCCAAAGACATGCAGGTTAGGTTAAATGAAGACTCTAAATTGTCCCCGGACATGTGTGTAAAGACAAGACTTGTGTATAGATCGACTTGGGTATATGGATTAACTGGTTCTCGCCAAGAAGGAAATAAACAATGTATAATCATTTGTAATCTTGAAATGCCTACCAAAGTCTACCATTTTGGATAAATTATTCTGCTTGTCACAAATGATGCATGCAATACTGCATTAGATTTTGGCCAACATGGCTATCTATTATTTGGGACAGCCTTCATATTGGAAATGTGACTGTGATGCCCTAAAATGTGGTTTAGGTCACCTAGCTCACTAGGCTTTAGAGCTTATGTTAAATGTTCACGTTTAAAAAGGCCAAGAAGAGCACAAGAAACCTTAATGTTCAGAGTATTAATGAGTCAGGTGCTAGATTTCTATTTTAGACAACACCCGTACACATTCACACCTGCGTGTCCTGAAAACACACGGATATATGGACACACACAAACATTTACTCTCAAACAACGGCATTTGTAGAACAAGGTTTGCCACAAGTCATCCTGGTTTTCCTACTTCTATATGGAGTGATCTAGCATCAGTAACAAAGCCATGCATTTGCTCTATCATTTATGCAGTTAGTAAAAAATATGAAATATTTGATCATATATTGCTAGGTAAATAGATAAGCTTGTGAACAACCTTTCAAGATGTCTACTGCCTATCAGCACTGGAACTAATTGTAACCAGTGTTGTTTGGATCAATTATTAACAACTTATTTTTCTGACAGAATGTTTTAAATCTTGGATGATGTACATCTGTTTGGAGAGATGAAACAAGCTGAAAGCTTTGAGTGCCTCAATAAAGGATGTTGAGAGGAACAGCAGTGGTCTACGGGGATAATGTCTTACTTTTTTCTCTTGATATTCCTTCCAGAGGAGGCAGTAAATGAAGTGAAGAGACAGGCCATGTCAGAGCTGCAGAAGGCGGTGTCGGATGCTGAGAGGAAAGCTCACGAGATGATTTCTGCTGAGCGCTCCAAGATGGAGAGAGCCCTGGCCGAGGCTAAAAGACAGGCATCTGAGGATGCGCTGACTGTCATTAACCAGCAGGAGGACTCCAGTGAAGTAAGTACCACACATAGCCGATGTTTAGAATAGATGACTAGTATACCGCATACACATTGATATTTATTTCTACGGCAGTCATAACACAGTCCTTGTTCGTGTCCCTCCCACAGAGCTGCTGGAACTGCGGTCGCAAGGCTAGCGAGACATGCAGCGGATGCAACACAGCGCGCTACTGTGGCTCCTTCTGCCAGCACAAGGACTGGGAGAAGCACCATCACGTATGTGGTCAGGGCCTGCCCGGGAGTAGCAGCGTGCCACTCGGGGCACCATCTACCACCTCCATCTCCTCTTCATCCAGCGCCCCCCCCACACACTCTGAGAGCACCCCTCCAGGACCCCTTTCCCTGGTTGGGCAAACCAGCAGCAGCGGCAGTCCTAAGGAAGCGAGCTCCAGCAGCGTTTCTCGCTCAACCACTCCAGCAACACCCGCCCTGATGGATTCCTCATCTCGCTGACTGATGAACCCCAAATCTTAACCCCTGCCCAGCCACGTCTACTGCTGCTACAGCATCCTTCATCCAAAACAAGCTGAGGAACCTCCACCATACTTACCCAACCTCTTACAATGAACTACGGCAACCTGGCTTCCACATCTACATTAAGCTCTTGTTTTGTCAGTCTCCAAAACACCCATCAAGGCTCAGAATCCTTCACAAAAGGATCTACTGTGTTTAATTCAACACGAGCAGGGTCTGTTCTACTGGATACCACCAAGAAAGCCAGGAAAACACGTATAGTTACATGTTACATGTTCTATTCATGTATAAGACAATTTTTAGGCATGGCCTCAGTTACCTACACCCTTTAAGTGAGGTGTGCTCTGTGTGAATTGGGGTGGGACTAAATATACTGTGTGTAGGTTGGATTCCTCTAACATGGCAAGCAGCCGCCACTGCGGGATGTCAACAATGGAGCACGTTGCCTCTCGGAAAAGCTTCCACCACAGAGCTACTTCCTCACAACATGACACACTGCATTTCATTTTTTGGCTTTAATTAAAAGAAAAGAAAAGTCCAAAAATCCAAAAGAAATAATGATGATGATAATAAGAAGAATAAAACCTGTTAACTACCTTGCTAGCGAGCCAAGAAAATCTACACCAGACTCACCTCTCTGTACTGACGTGAACCCAAATGAATTTTAAGTGAAAAAAAAGAACATGATCCAAACCTTTTTATTACACTGCCAAAGTTACTAAGAAGCACTCATCTTGTAACCAAACGCAAACAACTTCACCTCCTCAGCAGTAAAGCCAGCCCAGAGTTCCACAGTCTGTGGAGAGGTGGCATGGTGACCAGACACTCAAACCTTCACTGTGCCCACTGTGCTGCCCACTCAGATCCTAAGGAATGCCGACTTGCACCTGGGATGTTTAAAGCACGTCACCCAGTCCGCCGCAAAGAAAAATGACATGGAAACGAAAGAGAAGGCGAGGATGAGTAAACAAAAAGAGACAGGTTGGCCTCAAAAGGAAAGACGAACGGCAACGGAACTGCCAAAAACCTCATTGGATTGTACACTAAGAACAAGCCTTTTCTTCGGAAACACTTTCGTTTGGTTTCCTAAAGCTCTCTGAATGCTGAGACATTTCATTTTGTTGTACGATTTCATTCTCCCTCGTTTTCCAAAGCATGACAAGACTGTAGAGTCTCACGAGACTGGCGTAGACTTGGTTCTCTTTTCTCTCGCTCTTTCTACCTCCCCCCATCTTCTATATGTTCATCCCTTTTGTCTCCTGACAGAACCTCTAAGCAGATATCCACGAAGGGATCAAACATTGCTTGTAGATATTACTTTCTGTTTCTGGATGTCTCTGTCTTCAATATCTGCTCGTGTGCGTACTCAGAGCGAGGAACGCATTCTTTCTTTGTCTTCTTTTAGGTTTCAGCTGAACATTGGACAGAAAAAGACACTCTAATGGGAGAGAAGCTGTGTTGTACCTATTGTTCGATTTGTTGTATCAATATTGATGATGAGAATCCTCATGTAGAATATTTTATATTGCTCGCATTGTAAGACAGTGAGAGAACGGAGGTGCAATACGAAAAGAGAATTCAGCTACTGAATGGAACCTCAGAAACGGCCCTTAGGGTATCTTATAATATAAATATACATATAAATATATCTAAAATTACCACAGTAAATTAATGTGAATGTACATAGTATTTAAAAAGAGGTCCAAAAATGAGTTTGCCAAATAACAGAAACCTTTAAAGTATAATGTCTAGAATTTAATTTCTCTCCATTTAAACTTTTCTGTCTGAATAATCATTTTACAACGTCTGTTGTAGCAGTGGAGGAGGAAGAGGTGTTTCGCATCACCACTCGTGTTGATTACTGCCAGAGGACTCACAGACACGTCGGGCGAGACGTTTTTGTAGCCATAAGCGTGTCGAAGCAAACGGCATCACTTTAACGACACGCCAAACCACAATAGACTGACCTAGCTCGCCCCGCTGAGAAGTTCCCAGACTGGCATTTGGGAGGGAAGCCGCTAGAATCTGTGTGAAACATTGCCATCCTTTGGGCCAAAGTGTCACTGCAGTGGTCCAATGTGTCATTTGCACACACAAACACACAAGCATGCACATAACCAAACCTTCGATTATCCATAGTCTTCATAGTGTCTGACACTCACTATCAATCAAGCAAACACTATCTGGTTCTCATCCGGTTACACAGTTTTTACTTTGGACAACAGGTTGTGATCCAACATAGTAGCAAACATAACCCGTATTAAATGCAGTCTGGATAATATCCATAGAAGTTGCTGTGTGCACCGGGCAAGCTCTGCTGATCCCAAAATTCATGTTCCTCAAGGATTGTTTGTGACGACAGATCCTCAGAGTAAAAATACTTTGCATTTTGCCACCGGCTTACACTTGCAGCCCTGTTTACAGCCTTCTTTTTGGTCAGTTATAATTTTCTGCAGTCTAACCGAAACACCAATTTTCCTGATTACGTGGCGTACCTCTGATACGGACCAAACTTGAAAGGCCTGTTTGTTGCTCATTCTATTTTGGTGTTGCTTTAGGCGTGAGCTGGGTTGATGGTTTAATTTTTCACATTATTTCTAAATTAATATATGAACTCATCCAGAAAATATCAACAACACATAATCCCAAACCAGTGAATTACTGGAACACCAGTCTCTCTCTTTCTCTCTCTCTCTCTCTCTCCCTTCATTTTAAGGAGGATTTTTCATGAACCACCCTCTCTTTCCTTACTAGCTACCTCCTGTGAACAAATCCAAGACAGTTCGAATGAATGAAACCACTAGCAGACATGCAAATCTATCATCCTGTCGAAGCTAAACAAGACATTTCTGCATAGAAACTAAAGAAAAAAAAAGATATGTATGTTTCGTCCACATTTTCATGTCTACACAAGTGTTGGGCCAACAAAGTCCTGTTTTCTTTCATGGGCTGTTATACAACAAATTAAGCCAAAATCACACTCTACAGAAGTACGTAGCGATGCAAAAGCATGCACTCTTGTGTTACTGCAGCAGTAACAAACCTCAGTTCTCAAGGGTGTGATAGAGTTTCTTTCAAACGTCTGTGTCATTAAACTGGATGTGTTATTATTCAGGTAGCTAAACGTCAACAGTTGAAACCTTTTAATAACTTGCACAGCAAATTTAGTTTACCTGACTGTAGAAGAGTACTGACTGTAGAAAAAAAGTGTTTACATTCATGCCTGCTATAGCGCCCCCTGTGGCAAGTCTTAGAATTGTTGCATCATGAACTTTGTTCTGACACATGCAGAAAGCAACGCTGAGTGAAATTGAGCCCACATAGTTGTACTTGCTTAGAATGTTTTGAGCCTGACCATTAAACATATCTCATAAATATCCAAAACGATAAAAGCACAGACCAAAGCATAACTGCACATCCATAGAAACTGTTTGGACATTGCATCGCCTAAAAATGGCAGCCTGAATGTGGGTGAGCTACTATGCCCATAAACCAAAGTGTACAAAATGACCATGTTAAAAGCACAAGATGACAGTAAACACATCAAGGGAAGAAATCAGTACTATAATTCCAAGCCAGGGGAGTGCTTGTTCCTGGCATCCAAAGCATCAGATAAGCTTACAAATGCTTCTAACATTTAAACCAACCCTGTGCAAAGATTTCATTATGGGAATGCATGAGTATGAGTGAGAGAGTGAAAAAAATGAGTGTGAGATACTTTCTATTAATGATTTTGCTAAGGAACTTACTTGAATCTCAAGAGCTTTAAAATAACACCATTGGCAAAGTTATGGTAGAGAACTTCCATAAACTCATTTTTTGCATGTCTGCTAGTCCAGAACTCATAATATATCTTTGCAATATTTTTGGCCATTCTGTTCCTAACCAAAATCGAACCAAAAACAAGAAAATGCAAATGCATCTTCCACTATGTACTGTAATTCCGCTGTTATCAGGCCATCATTCTCAATGCAAATTTGTTGATCCTTAGATTTGGTCAGCGTTTGGCCTTGTCAGTGAACCCAAGCTGGGCAGCTGCTCTGTTCAAAGATTGACATTGGGAAAGAGAGAGAGAGAGAGAAACTACATCCTACACATTAAGCGAATATATTCTTGAGGTAAAATAGATGCTGAAGGTTAACTAGTCATCAGCTTGGTTTAAGTTATGACCTCTTTATCTTGGCATCCCAAAAGCCCTCCTGAAAAAAAACAAAACAGCTTAAAACAGCCTAAGGTCACCAAGCTGGTTTCTGGCTGGGAGTGTAGCAAGACTAGCAAGACTAGCAAAACCAGCTTATACCAGCTCAGACAAGACCAGCAAACCATTTTAGGCTGGTTAAAGCATTTTTTTTTTTTACCAGTTATCCCTGCACATCATTAATATTGTTCAGCAACATTTTCTGTGACTCCATCCACAAAGGCTAACAGAAGAAAACACTGTAAAATGCAAACCTTTTAACAGTGAACACACAAGGCTGTAGTAGAAACCTTACACTACTGTAGAACTGAACATTGCTCTGACTAGCAGAGTGGGCCGGGCATTGAACACGCACACGATAAATGGCATAACAGCAAGATACATATTTCTGTACTAACAAAGGCTTGGTTTGATACATTTAGGCAAACATGATATACTGTATTGTGCAATACATCATTACAGGAAAAGGCATTGTTTCAATAGAAAAGGTTGGTGTGTTAAAGAAAATGTTTTTTTTTTTTTATCTCTTTCAAGGTCCTGTTATCATTCTCTAGACGATGTGAACTGTGCCAGGAGAGTTTTATTTATTTCTTGCATGCTCTTTTCCCCCCTTTTGCAATTCCCTCACCCTCTCTTACTGTGCGCTTTGTTGGACATGTGACGCTGTAAACATTCTAAATCAGGTTATTGTCTGTGTTGAGATACGTATCTGTGTAATTAAAAAGACAGTGAAATATGACTAGTCTCTCAATTTGTGCATTTTCTAATGTAGAAGACCTTTCTCTACAAAACATCATTTTTTTTAAAAGCTTGAGTGTAATATATGTGACCCTGGACCAGTCTTAAGTAGCATTTCTGTAGCAATAGCCAAAAATACACTGTATGGGTCAAAATCATTGATTTATCTTTTATGTCAAAAATCATTAGGATGTTAAGTAAAGATCATGTTCCATGAAGATATTTTGTAAATTTCTTACTGTTAATATATCAAAACGTAATTTTCGATTAGTAATATGCATTCCTAAGAACTTCATTTAGACAACTTTAAAGGTGATTTTCTCAGTATTTTGATTTGTTTGTACCTTCAGATTCCAGATTTTCAAATTGTTGTATCTTGGTCAAATATTGTCCTATCCTAACAAACCATACATCAGTGGAAAGCTTATTTAAAAAAATAGGGTCAATGACTGATTTTGTGGTCCAGTGTCATTTCTAGTTAATTGTCCAAAATTCCTAGTCAAAGAATCCCACAGGAATCATATCAAGACATTATTCCAATATCATTCAAGTATGTCAAAATACAAAATGACAAAACGTCTAATAGGAATCCTCTACACATCCTTATAAGAGTTTTTTTCTACTAGCCAGGTATTCTTTTTTACTAGTTTGATAAGGTTATGTAGTAACCATCCTTTAGGGATTTTTACAGTTAACCTTTAACAACATAAGGTGAATTAGTTTATCCTTTTTAATCTGTAAAATCATAAAGATTCAATAAAAGTATCATTTTGATAAATATTACACAATATCTAATGGGACAAGATTTCAGATCTTACTGGATTTTTAGAGGATTCTAATTTGATTCAATTAGGATTGGATTGGAATATCAACATTCTACATTCCTTCAGGATTTTTTTTAAACCAATACATAATTTAGGGGAAGAATATATGAAGTTAGCTTCATATATTTTTTAAATTATTATTATTAAAACCGTTTTTCCCCCTACTACACTCAGCAGCATTTGATTAGTTGAGTCAGGTGTGTTAGTTAAGGGCTGTAATAGGAAGGCTGTTGGGCTGATGTTGAAAACCAGCGTGGATCCACCAGGTAAAGTTGTACAAACTGAGGGGATGTTTATTCCTTTCTAAACAATAATATGTGTTGGGGGAAATCGTTAGATAACACTGTTAGGCGCATACCAGGAACGTTTCAAATATGAACATGGCGGATCAAAATGTCAGTAGCAGAATCCAGATGACTAAAGTCCATTATTTTATCGTTCGCCTTTTCGTCGCGTCTTAAAAATCTATAAGCGCTACAGTAGCCATGGGAATCAATATGCTGTTTTGTATTGGCAGAAATAAGTTTTTTACATCGCACAATTATCTGAAATCTCGACGAAAATAAACATATACAGGCCTACCTTACTGTTTGTCAGGCTCGTCGGGAGTTTCCACACGAGGTCGTTTAGAGTTTGGTAGCGCGACCTTTAAGTGTTTTTTTGCACTGAACAAATACGTCATTATTAAGCAATTTTAAATAATTGTAGGTTATATTGCTGTACATATAGGAGAGTGCATTTTAATAACTTAATAGCTATTTTAATAACCTCGGTTCACTTAAAGGAACAGATCACCCCGACATTTCATTGCATTTTTTGTTGTGTTATTTACTCATGCACATTTTTTCCTATGTGCATAAGGAGCTGTGTTTGTGTGAAAAATCATCTTGTTCCTTCAGGAGCTGGATGCAATTCAAACTTGCATGCTGGAAATGGACGAGTCTGACATGCAGTATGAGGTAGAGAGACCGTTTCCCTACAGCCCTCAGGCAGGTGAGCAGCCAGCTGGCCCACACCTGAGCCCATCTGCTGGGCCACAGCGCCTTATCACTGCCCAATGAGGCATGCCCCAGAAGGGCTGTCCTGCAGCCCGGCGTGTAGTCTTATCTAAGGACATCTCTGCTTGCGCAGGGACAGCCTTCTGTGACAACTGTGAACCCTGGTTAAATGCACCAAAGACACGTATACAGAGTTCCTGGACGGTACTTTGCCAAGTCCATGAAATTTTGACTTAAATGTGTACTACTGTGTATAACCTGTACAACCTAGAAGTGTGTCATGTTTCTGTTATCATGGCATGCTTCAGTGGCAAAACTTTTGACTTGGCTGATAAATGAAAAGCTATTGAACAGTTCCATCATCATTAACCAGGGAAAAAGATACAGTTAATTTAACACGCATTGAAATCGTTGCTTTTAAGTGATGTGGGATACTTACAAAATGAAATTATGTAAAAATAAAAATCAAACAATTGTTTTCCTGACTAGAATGAATGAATTACATGAAATTAAAATGGGTATAAAAGACTTCACTGTTAACCTTTTGGTTAAAATTATAAAGTTGACCATTGTTTAGGTAGTTTTTACCCAAAAATGTTTTTATTGGTATCTTTAGTTCCATCCATTAGGAACTTTTAACCTTTAACATCCGTGGAACCTTCCATTTCACAAAAGATTTGTTATAGAAGGGAAAAACTGTTTGAGCAGCTTAATTAACAACAAATATTCTAATTTAAGCCATTTTTGTATCATCCTGAGGCCATTTTTAAACCAACACACTAAAAGCCTTAGAGTTACTGAATTAGAGCCTAAATATAGCACTAGCCCTGGACCTCCCTATCATGTTTCACCTTAAATCATGTTCATTATTTAAAATATAGTGTTAATATTTTATATGATTATAATTAACTTTATAATCTTTCCTTCCTCAGGATTATTCTTCAGTATGACCCATGAGGAGAAAATAGATTCCGATAGGAGATCTATCTATGTGGGGAATGTAAGCTGCTTACGTTCTTTAGATCTCCTTTGCCAAGTAGTCACTGCAATAAGCAGAACAGATTTTAACTTTATGTTTGGTATTGTATTTAAATCATGTACTAGTGGATTCATTTATTTGTAGTGTGTGTTTATGGAACACTACATGCAGTATTGTTTGACTTACAGGTGGATTATGGAGCAACTGCAGATGAATTGGAGATGTACTTTAATGGCTGTGGCCACGTTAACAGAGTTACAATCCCGTATAATAGATTCACAGGCCATCCAAAAGGGTATGTATCAATTTGGCTCCAAAACAAACATGTATTTAAACATCAAGCATGTTATGAATATATTTTCCTTGTAGATTTGCCTATGTTGAGTTCTCAGAGAGGGAGTCTGTGAGGACTGCCTTGACTTTAGATGAAACACTATTCAGAGGACGCATCATTAAGGTGAGATGGAAATACTGCAATGGCATATGGTTATGCATTACATAGAAATGAGGCTACATTCACACCACAACTGAATGTGTCCCAAATCATTTTTTAAAGTGTCTTTGTAATTCTGGTATTTTCAAGTCTGATCTGAGCCACTTTCATATGTGGGAATAAATCAGATAAAGGAATACACTATCAGTCAAAAGTTTTTAGACAGAAGAATTTTTAATGTTTTATTTAAATAAGTCTCTTCTGCTCACCAAGCCTGCATTTATTTGATCCAAAGTACAGTAAAACAGTAAAATTCTGAAATATTTTTACTATTCAAAGTAACTGTTTTCTATTTGAATATATTTTTAAAATGTAATTTATTCCTGTGATTTCAAAGCTGAATTTTTAGCATCATTACTCCAGTCACATGATTTTTTTTTTTAGGTTTCTTTGATGAATAGTAATTTGAGAAGAACAGCATTTATCTAAAATAGAACTCTTTTGTAGCATTATAAATGTCTTTATCATCACTTTTGATCAATTTAAAGCATCCTTGCTAAATAAAACTATTACTTTCTATAATTTCTCCTTGCTTTTGAATGGTATAATGTTAACAAAAGCTTTTTGTTTCAAATAAATGCTGATCTTTCTATTTATCAAAGAATCCTAAAAAATCCTTAATTTTTTTTTAAATTAGTATTATTAATAATAATAATAATAATAATAATAATAATAATAAATGTTTCTGGAACAGCAATTCAGCATATTAGAATAATTTCTGAAGGATCATGTGACACTAAATGCTGGAATAATGATGCAGAAAATTTAGATGTGATCACAGGAATAAATTACATTTTAAAATATATTAAAATAGAAAGATAGAATAGTATTTTAAAAATAGAATACTAAAGATTTCGATTTACAACAAATTACTAGAATACTAATTACTAAAATACTATTTTAAATAGTACAAAATATTTAACAATATTACTGCTTTTGCTGTATTTTGGATTAAATAAATGCAGGCTTGGTGAGCAGAAGAGAAGTTTTAACTTATTAAAAATCTTACTGTCTGAAATGTTTTTATATATATATATATATATATATATATATATATATATACTATATATAAGTGTGTGCAAGGCTGCATGTTTCATTTTTGTGTCTCCTGTCCGATATGGGCCACATTTTAATAATTACCTGAACAATCTCACAAAAACATGAGTTGAAAATCAGAATTGGGCACTTTGCTTGTGGCGTGAGTGAATGTAGGCTCCACTGTCGGTTTGTTTGTCACGAATTATTATGGATTACAATCTGTGACAGAAAACCATTTCACGTCAAACTCTTTGTGAACTAGGTATTGCCAAAAAGAACAAACATTCCAGGTTTCAGGACTACAGACGCATACTTGCGTGGAGGTTGGTCCCGAGGACGAGGTTTCCGTGCCTCGAGGTTTTATAACCCGTTCAGAGGCTTCATTAGGTCAGTTCTGCCAATACATAATAGTACCTCACATGATATGGAGCTTTAATTATTTTAGAGCAGCAGTGGTCGATGACCTTGCACTTTTCATTTATACTGATTCAATAACCTGGTAAATCGGATATTTAAACTAAAAAAAAAAAAAATACTAATTTTGCTTTCAGATTTGTGAAAACTAAAAATTAATGCAGTATTTCAGTGATTATAGTGCTATCTTAACTTTATACTTTCTTTTTTTGCAAATGTGACATTTGTACATCCATACTTGTAAATCTATCATTTAGAGCCTTTTTTGTTATAAAATTGTAATCTTTGTTTTAGGGAAAATGGAAGAGCTCATCCTTGGGTTGATTCTTTTTGATATCCATTTTTGACTTTTCTGTTATGTTCAAAGCACTTCTTGGTGCTGATTAATTTATGTTTCAGTAATTGCATGACGGGAGCTCAGTTATTATTTTGTGTGTGTATGTAGCTTGAATGACACTACAAAAACGGAGACCTGATTTATATTGAGTGGTTAGTATTTTATTTATTATATTTTAGTCAATTTCTTTAAAATACTATGCCTGTGAGAGGCTGAGATGTCTTGTGAATTTCAGTACTTTGTCTATTTTTGAAATTTTCAGTGCTCAAATTTGTCAGATCAATGTAAATAAAATCTATATTATCACACATTTTATGGAACAAAAATTAAATATTTATTTTCACCTTGCAAACATTTAAACAATACACAAGACACTTATGCAAATATATATACAGTTGTGAAGAAAGGACATCAGCAGGCCTGCACCATCATAGTTGAAACTATACTGTCAAAAGCCCTGAGGAGAGAAAAATATAATTTTAGCGGATCAGTCGTAACACACAGCAAATACTCCAAATGTATGCATTCACAAAATGCAATTACTTTGATTGAATTGGATCACCAGGATTGTAGAATGGGTTACACATTACATCAGTGAAGGAGTTGTGCAACTTTCTGAACATCTGAGGAAAGAAAAAAATTCATTATATTCTGATTGACATCTCACCTTTTTTTATTGTGAAACTGACACTGTGCACCTATTGAACTTACACTTCTAATTTCGTTGTCTCGCAGAGATGTGTTGGAAGAATCGACAACAATCACAAACTTCACCTTAGAGTTTGTCACATAGCCATATCTGTAATTCTTGTTAAGATGTTGATATATTAATAATGATTGAAAATGGTATATATTTGAAAGCAGTCCATCTTAAAGGGAAGTTCACTCGAAAATGAAAATTCTGTCATGTTGTTACATGCCTATGTGCATTTGTTTGTTTTTTTTGTTTTTTTTTTCTGTGTAACACAAAAGATGATATTTTGAACATCTGGCAACAGAAGTTTAAACATTGACTTAAATTGTATGGACAAAACCACTGACATTTTTTAAAATATCTTTTATATTCCACAGAAGAAAGTCATTCATAAAGTCATTTCTGATATCTAAAGAGCAGGATGGCTAATAATTCCAAATATACACTACCAGTCAAAAGTTTTTTTTTTTTTTTGAACAGTAAGATTTTATTTAAAGAATTCCCTTCTGCTTACAAGCCTGCATTTATTTGATCCAAAATACAGCAAAGGCAGTAATATTGTGAAATATTTTTACTATTTAAAAGAACTGCTTTCTATTTGAATACATTTCAAAATGTAATTTATTCCTGTGATCAAAGTTAAGTATTATTTCTCCAGTGTTTAGTGTCACATGATCCTTCAGAAATCATTCTAATATGCTGATTACCGTTTTAGATTTTTTTTATCATTAATATTTAAAACAGTAGAGTACTTTTTTTTCAGGATTCTTTGAATAGATCAGCATTTATCTGAAATAAAAATCTATTTTAGATACATGCTGTTCTCAACAGAGAATTATGTGACTGGAGTAATGAAAAATTCAGCTTTGAATTCACAGGAAAAAATGACATTTTAAAATATATTCAAGTCAATTAAAATAGAAACAATTCAAGTAGTTATTTGAAATGGTAAAAATATTTCAAAATTTGACTGTGTTTGCTGCACTTTAGATCAAATAAATGCAGGCGTGGTGAGCAGAAGATGCTTCTTTAGAAAACATTAAAAAATCTTAGTGTACACAAAGTAATTTAATGATAGCAAATTAGACAAGGCTGTCTATGATAGATGGAAAACAGCTTTGTTGGTCAATGTGATAATCTCAAAATAGTCAAATATCAGATGATGTATCAGTCCATCACTATTCTGTTTTATATCGACTTTAAGGATACACTTTATAGTCCTCAGTTGGATAGAGGAGCCCCAGATAAAGCTCCCTTTGGTCGCCCAAGGCTTTGCCCACACCGGAGATCTTCTCCTCCACCACGTCCAGAGAAGTGTGCACTGTGTAGTGGAACTTGAGTTCCCCTTGTGTAGGAACGCTCCGAATGTACAGGGGATAGTTCTGCAGGGATCAACCTAATGTTAGTGGCAAGCTTGCTATTACAGAAAACACAACTTCAGCTTGTAATTTTATTGCAACTTAATACATTTTAGAAATAAACACAAACTAGACTTTGCAATAGAGTTGATCAATGCATATGTTAATGCTACCTTAGATCATGGTTTTCCAAATGGCAATGTTCAATTATTTACAGAAAATGTCTAAATTTGAAAGAATCCATAAGGTGTAATACAAATTTTAGCTAATACGTAACAAGTTGTGTGTGTAAAGCTATAACGCATACTTGGCCAATAAATAAATATATGACTGTAAGGTTAGAAAGTATTCATTTTAATGAACGTTAAATGACAGAACTGATATCATCTAAACCAGGAGGTTCTTATTTAATATTAATATATACCAGGGCTTTTTAAAAACACTTGATTCTGATTGGCCAATGGCAGCATTTAGCGGTCAAACATTGTTAAATAACGGCTAATGTCCACCGCAACGCTGTACCTCTGACTGCTCCTCCAAAAAGTCAGGTTTCTACACAGCTGTGCTTGTGACCTATCATTCTGCAGTCAATACAAAAAAGCTAATAAAATGAACTCAGCTATTAGTACTGTCTGCATTTATTTCAGTAGCTATGTAATAAGTAGGATGAGGTACCATCAGCAAGGTATCCTCACCAAATGTTTATTTTTCATCTAAAACATCAGAAATATAATAGCTGACCAGGTGAACTCATAAAGACCGGACAAAATAAGACTACAATAATACACTGTCTGTTATGTTTTGAGTGATTTTATGTTTCCTGTATGTGGGTGTTTCTCTTATTATTTCTAATAAGTAAATCTGACTACATTTATGTTGTCGTCCATGTTCACCCCATCTCATCTCATAAGTGTGACGACACATACTGTTGCAATTCATCCGGTAGTGTAGTAGATTGCAACAGCACTCTTACACTTCACTAATTTACACAATTTAGAGGACATTGTAGAGCTCTGAACAAACTACTTTAATTTGTAACTAAAGTCTGGAAATCTTGTATTCAAGTTTGAGATGCAAAAACACTAACAAAGACACAAAAACAAACACCCCAGTCTCCCATGACATAAACATCGCTCAAAACAATGTTGGTTTGTAAAACAAAAAAGTAAAACATGGTATATTTTATAGTACACCATTCTTCATAGTGCCTGTGTCATTTCAATGTAGTTATATAATATACCGTAAAAATATTTGCACGCATATGAATGTTGCTACTCAGCCCTGATCGCGACACGTATTAGAAACTCTTCGCATGAATTCATAAAATCTAATGAACCCAGCACGTCGGAAGTCAGATGAGCTAAGCCATCACTAATAAATCATTTGCTGTATCATAAAAACATCAAGTATTTTCACTTACCTCCTTCGCAATGACTGCTATACACACCGCCATGATGACGCTACCAACACCAGTCACGTGACACGCAGTCACATGATTCATAGTATCATAGAGCTTGTGACTGTGTGCAATACTTCTCTATTCAAATAAACACGCTGTGCAGTGTTGAATATTGAAGATACGGAACAGTTCCGCTTTAGAGTGCGCTTCCTGAAAGTTAGCATGTGATGTGAAAAGATTTAAAAGAAAGTTACAATGGGTCTTAAGACTCTCATTTGTGTCTTATGGGCAGTATGTGTGGGTCAGACTGCAGGAAGCCAGCATGGTCCAAACATAATCATCATGCTTATGGATGATGTAAGTGCTCCAGAGGTCTTTTTTTTTAAAGGCTTGACTGACAAACTAACTTCAGAACGACACTAAAACCTACCTTTTCTGATGTTTATAACCTACACTTGTACGAGTAATACTTGTGTATCTGTGCACATATCTTTGGTTTGTGAAATACATTTGTGTTGGATGTACTTTGTTATAGTTTATGTTGTGTATTGTGTATAAAATGGTATATTCTTTTTTTGTATTTATTACAATGTTGCAATATGCAGTGCTGACAATGATTCCCAAAGAGATTATGAGTTTATACTAAATGCAATTCACACTAAGCAGTGTCACATGCTTTAAGTGCAATTAGGCATCAAAACATTTATAATGCATTAGAAGGGATGAGTTGTATGATCCAGACATCATCATCATGCTGGTTCATACCAAATATTACTGTAGTTCAAACAGTAGAGCATGGTGCTAGCAACACCAGGGTCTTTGGTTCGATAAAATTTATATTTTGAAGTTAGTAAGTCGCTTGGATAAAATTGACTCTAAAATGTATACATGTAAAAACAACTTTTTTGTACTTTTGAAACCTGGCATTGTAAAACAGTATATAGTGGTTCTCAAGCTTTTTGACTCCAAGGTCCCAGGTTGTAATAATAAAATGAAAAGAAATGATGTCAGTTTAATATTGTGGATTTATTTTGAATGACTAAATTTGAATTTATAAGTTAAATCTAGTTTCAATTTATTTTACTTTTTTAAACATTTGTGACCATCTGGACCACAAAACCAGCCATAAAGGTCAATTGTTTGAAACTGAGAATTATACATCACCTAAAAGCTGAATAAATAAGTTTTCCATTGATGCATGGTTTGTTAGGATAGGACAATATTTGGCCGAGATACAACTATTTGAAAATCTGGAATTTGAGGGTGCAAAAAAATCAAAATATTAAGAAAATCACCTTTAAAGTAGTCCAAATGAAGTTCTTAGCAATGCATATTACTAATCAAACATTTTTGATATATTTATGGTAAGAAATTTACAAAATATCTTCATGGAACATGACCTGGACTTAATATCCTAATAATTTTTGGCATAAAAGAAAAATCAGTAGTTTTGACCGATACAATGTATTGTTGGCTATTGCTACAAATATACCTGTTCTACTTGCGACTGGTTTTGTGGTCCAGGGTCACTTTTTATCCAGGGTTATGTTAATGTATAGCTAGCTAGCTAACTAGCTAACTAACTAAATAAATAAATGTAACATTTTTGGGCCCCATGGGAGTTTGCTGAGGTCCCCTTGTGGGCTCTGGTCCTCTAGTTGAGAACCTCTGGACTACTGTTTACTTTGGAAAAGGTGCAGTCTGATTTATACTTTAAATATCTACCAAGGTTATTTAATAAATGCACTGGATAGCCAATACCAATAAAGGCTATTGATAAATTGTGCATGCCTACACTCTTAAAAATAAAGGTGCTTCATGATGCCATAGAAGAACCTTTTTTGTTTAAATGGTTCCATAAAGAACCTTTAACATCTGAAGAACCTTTCTATTTCACAAAAGATTCTTTGGGGCGAAAGAATATTCTTCAGATTCTAAAAATGTAAGAAGAGATGGTTCTTTAAAGAACCTTTGACTGAATGGTTCTTTGTGGAACCAAAAATGTTTTTTCTATGGCGTCACTGTGAAGAACCTTTTAAAGTACCTTTTTTTTTTTTTTGAGAGTGTATAAACTAGTGCTTGCTCGCATCCAAAATAAAAAAAGTTTTTGTTTACTTAATATGTGTGTGTGTAATGTGTATATTTATTATGTATATAGAAATACACACACATGCATGGATATGTAGAAAAATGTTGTTTACATTTGAAATATATTTCTATATAATATTATGTAAATGCATTTTAATATTTTCAGAATATGTGCTGTATATGTGTGTATTTACATAATAAATATAGACATGTGTGTACTGTCTATATTTATTATGTAAACAAAAACTTACGATTAATTGTTCCACAGCATTACTATAAACTAAAGTACATCTCTCTCTGTCTCTGTCTGTAAGTCTGTTGAACTATAGTTTACTATAGTTTATAGATTTTAATCACATGGATTGATATTTATATTTTTCACCATAAATTAGAAGCGTGCTCATAACATATTGTCTGTTTCTGTCTGCAGATGGGATGGGGTGATTTGGGAGTATTTGGGGAGCCCTCCAAGGAAACTCCAAACTTGGATCAGATGGCTGCTCAGGGAATGCTGTTTCCAAACTTCTACACTGCCAACCCTCTGTGTTCCCCCTGTATGTGCTACTTCTGGGCTTGCCTTTATCTCTCTATCACAATGTCTTTGTTTAGAATATTAGCATACTGCTTACTGCACATTACTGCATGCTGCATGCGATAAATGTTTTAAACAATAGTAGGCTACAGTGCGTTGCTTATTAATTCAGATCTAGTAAATGTAGTTATTTTGCACATCCAAGCAAACAATAAAGCAAAGAAAAGCATGTTAATTATTTCACTTAAGTATTGTAGTACCCAGAGCAGTGTGCTTTGCTTATACAATATGTTGTGCATTTTTGCCAGTGTAGTAGTTCATCTGGGTATTTTATGCACACAGAAAATTTGCATACTGCCTACTGTAAAAATGGTGTGAGTATGCTATTCTAAACGTGTCTAACCAAGGTCTAGACAGGGCTTTTCAGCTTCGATTCTGGTTGAATAGGCCTGGTCTAGACATCGAAGGCAAATGGACTTATCTTTTAATTAGTCTGAATTTGATAAAACATTGTTGAAAGTGGCAGAATAGATCTTACATTGAAAGGTTTTTACCATCTCTTTTGAATGTGAAAGCCCACCACATTCATAAACAATGATAAAAGTAATGAAATAATATATGAAACATTCATTATACAGTGTATCCTACAAAACAAGCATTATTGAATCTTTTTAGCAGAAGAAATAAAAAAGTACATGTTTTGACTTATATACTGATTCACAATGCAATTGCAAATGCAATTCTTTTTATTCTTTTTTTTTGGTCTTCCGGCTGAGCAAACTGAAAAAAAAAAAATCTTCAAATGCTTCAGCCATTTTAATTCCACGTGAGAACACAAGACGTGTGTGGCTGCATGATAGTGAGAAGACAACTTATTATGCTAATATGGATAATACACCAACAGTACAGAAATATGCTAATTATGCATAATTTGGGAATTTGAATGGACTTGCTATGCAGAGCAGATCTTCTATTAGTCCTCTTTTCAATTCTAATTAATTTTTAAGCAAATAAGGCTTAATCAATTGTTAATCTCGAATGTGTGAGATGAAGGTGCCTGGAGCACTCGTACCTGCCGCTGTAGAGAGACGTTATTATAGAGCTTTGCTTCACAACCTTAATTAGAATTTTAATCACAAAGTAGATAGTGGAGAACTTCCTAATCACAATATCCAGGGTGAGCTCTCTCATGTCCGACGTCTCTTTCCTTTCTCTTGCTTTGAAATTAAGTCTTAAATACCACATGATTTAAATTTCAGCAGATGCAGAAGTGTTGTGGAAGAGCATCTTGAACTTTGATTAGAATTTAAAACTTATTTCTAAAGAGCAAGACTTTGCAGTAATAGAGTGCAGTTTTGTACAGGGGTTGAACAAAAAAATATGAACATATGGAAATAGGCAATATTTTATTATTAGGTTTTGCAAATGTTTGCCTTTAATACAGCTTTCCAACCTTCTTACAATAGATTCTTGCAGCTTTGAATAGTGTCCAGTTAAATTTCAGAGATGTTGGAGGAGTGGACCGGCTTCTCATTCTTCTCTCCAAAATGGTCCACATTGGTTTAATAATTTTCCAGGTTTTCATATTTTTCACATTTCAGCATTGGTGTTTTTGATTAACATTTTAGCAGCTCTTTCAACTTGTTCTCTGTGGATAGTTTTAGTGGAAACAGTCTTCAAGGCGAATATTAAAGGAGAAAACTTCCAAAACAAATATTCCCATATAATGTACTCACTTCCTTGTCATCCAAGATGTTCGTGCCTTTCTTTCTTCAGTCGTAAAGAAATTATGTTTTTTTCATTTTCTTTATATAATGGACTGGTATGGATTTTGAACTTCCAAAAGGCAGTTTAAATGCGGCTTCAAACAATCCCAAATGCGGTTGTAAATGATCCCAGCCGAGGAAGAAGGGTCTTATCTAGCAAAATGATCAGTTATTTTCATTAAAAAAAAAATACAATTTAAATACTTTTTATTCTCAAACGCTTGTCTTGCCTTGCAGTCCTTGAACTCTGTGTATTCTGGCTCAAGACAGTATGTCGAAAAACTCTGACCATATTTTCTCTCTCAACTTCAGAAATCATTTCAAAATCATCCTACGTCATTGCAGAATTCCGACCCAGTCTTTGCAAAGTGAACATGCAAAGAAGATCAAACACCCTTGACAAAAAAGGTAAAACAGCGATATAGGACAATTTCGAAGATGAGGGAGAACATGAGATGGGAGTTTTTTCGACATACCCTAACTCTCATGAACCAGAACAAAAACAGTCCAGGCAGAGTAAGACAAGACGAGCGTTTGACATTAAAAAGTATATAAATTTTATTATTTTTATTAAAACAACCGATTGTTACGCTAGATAAGACCCTTCTTTCTCAGCTGGGATCGTTTGAAGCTGCATTTAAACTGCATTTTGGAAGTTCAAAACAGGGACACCATATCAGTCCATTATATGGTTTTCCTCAAAAAACATAATTTCTTTACGACTGAAGAAAGAAAGACATGAACATCATGGATGTCAAGGGGTTGAGTAAATTATTTGTAAATTGTTGTTCTGGAATTGGAGTTCTCCTTTAAGGTTTGCTGTCACTGGACACAATTCTTCCTAGTGCTTGGTGGTACCAAGACATTCATTTTCAGTTTTGCCCACTATCCTTCCTGCTTGATCAAATCTTACCAGCCTTTGTGTACTCAGTCATAAGCATAAAGACTGTTGTTCTTAAAACACCAAATAACTTTAGTTTATACTGTAGGTCGCCCATTTTACCCACAGCTTCAACATAGAGAATATAGGCAACAAACAAACAACTGTAGCCTACACAAATGTTAAGCCCAATAATAAACTGAATTTTTTTTGGAGACATTTTTGTTTTATGAGTACAGGTATGTCTTTTATATCTTTGAAGTTGTTTCATTATTTATCTATATTCTACAGCCAGGGCTGCTTTGCTTACTGGAAGACTTCCTGTGAGAAATGGATTCTACACCACCAATGCTCATGCTAGGAATGGTATGATCGTAAACCATTTCCTTCTTTCCTCAGCCCTCCTTCACTATTATCAGTTTGTCTACTCTTACGACTTTATGGTGCACTCCTATAATGGATTTTCTCTCCTCCAGCATACACACCTCAGGAGATAGTGGGGGGAATATCTCAGGACGAGATCCTGCTTCCAGAACTGCTGAAAAAGAAAGACTATGTCAGCAAGATCGTCGGCAAATGGTGAGATTCCCTGCAGCCTCTCTCATGAGATGTCTTTCTTAGAATGATGATATGGGCTGTAATAGAATATGAAGCAGTATGCAAAGTGAAACAGCAGTAGAATGCATTTTTAATTCCACAAAAAAAAAAACATTATTATTTTTTTACATTTTAAATGTAATTTTGTGTAAAATATCTTAGATTTTGGCAGTCTGACCAAATATTGCACATACATGGGCCATTCTACAGAATTGGTCCAAACTGCTGTCCCACAACCAAAAAAACACATTTAAGTATTCAAATCTTAGAAGGTTACTAAGATCCATCTATTATCTATTGAAACCCACAATAATATTTAAAATATTAGTAAGCTTATTATATATAAAATTATCATTTATTGGGTACTTCCCGAGGTGGTTGTCCCGAACCATAACCCCTAAAGTTCAGCTTAAGAAAATTATATTGACTTTTTTTTTTATAAAAAGTATAATTATATACTTTTTTTTCCCTTTGTTGTTTTTAAAAGTATCTTTTTCATTCTTTTAAAAAGTAAGGTTCCAAAAAAAAAAAATTCTTTGTAAATTGTAAAAAAAGTGTTCTGCATTTTTATGTCACTACCGAAACAGTGTACGTTTTAGTCCATTGGCTGAGACTGATTTTAACTACACCCATACATTTGTGATAAGGACATTCTTGTGTCACTCTCTCTCGTAGCTACATGGTAAGTATATACCATTATTTTGAGGTAAATGTGTTTAAAAGTATGAAAATTCTGTGTGTAATTTTGAAGAATGTCACTACCGGACACTATTTTTCTACAGTTAAACACTTTTTTTTGGAAGTTATTCCATTACATTTAGTTTTTATGTGTGTGCCACTGTTCAGAACTGTGCTAGCTAACCATGTACTGATTTGCATCTTTGAGCTAGATTCAAAAGTATCTAAAAGTGTCACTACCGAAACAGTCACTACTGAAACATTTGGTGGAGTTTTAGTAGTGAAATCTTTGTTTTTTTTGGGTGTTATCCCATAAAATTGTCATGACCGAAACAGTCACGACCAAAACATGTCATCGTTGTTTTGGTAGTGACAAAAGGGAACACATAATGCTCATATTTGGGAGGAATAAATAAAAATTATAGTACAGTTATGTTTTTTTGTATTACAGTATGATTTAGTAGTGTTTTAGTATGTGCTTTAAAAATCTGTAATGTTATTTGGTCGCTACCAAAGCATTACTGTCACTAAATGTGCAGTCACTACCGAAACATGGGATGTTTTGTCAGATATAAAGTATACTGAATTATCAGCTAAGATGTTATGATAGTCTTTGGTTCAGTGTATATTCAAACTAATGAATCCTTAAAGGAGAAATCCACTTCCAGAGTAACAATTTGCAGATAATATACTCACCCTCTTGTTTCAGTATTTTTCTCTGTATAATGGACTGCTATGGTGCCCCGAGTTTGAACTTCCAAAATGCAGTTTAAATGCGGCTTCAAACGATCCCATTTGCGGTTGTAAACGATGCCAGCTGAGGAAGAAGGGTCTTATTTAGTGAAACGATTGGTTATTTTCATAAAAATAATACAGTTCATATACTTTTTAATGTCAAACGCTCGTCTTGTCTTGCTCTGCCTGAACTCTGTATTCTGATTCAAGACAGTTAGGGTATGTTGAAAAAATACAATCGTATTTTCTCCCTTAACTTCGAAAACCATTTCAAAATCATCCTACATCGCTGCAGAAGTTCTGACCCAGTCTTTGCAAAGTGAACATGCAAAGAAGATCAAACACCCTTAACAAAAAAGATAAAACAGCGATACATGGCGATTTTGAAGTTGAGGGAGAACATGAGATGGGAGTTTTTCGACATACCCTAACTGTCATGAACTGGAACAAAAACTGTTCGGGAACAGCAAGACAAGAAGAGCATTTGACATTAAAAAGTATATTTATTGTATTATCAATATGAAAATAACTGATCGTTTCACTAGATAAGACCCTTCTTCCTCGGCTGGGATCGTTTACAACTGCATTTGGTATCATTTGAAGCACGAGGGCACCATATCAGTCCATTATATGGGGAAAAATCCTGAAATGTTTTCCTCAAAAAACATAATTTCTTTACGACTGAAAAAAGAAAGGTATGAACATCTTGGATGACAAGGGGGTGAGTACATTATATGAAAATTGTTGTTCTGGAAGTGAACTTCTCCTTTAACTTTAAAATCAGTATGATCAACTTTTTGCCTATTACAAAGAAGAATTGGATTCAAAATACAACAAATCTTATAAATTACACTTGAAATATTGTTAAAAATGTAATTGTTATTGATTTACCTCTGAAAAAATTGTAATAAAATAGCAAAATATATTTACAATGTAGATGTCAGCAAAATCTTAATAGGTCAATACAACCCTACTTATTTAAATTGTATTACTGTGTTTCGGTAGTGACAAATTTAGGGAGAGGACAAATATTCCACAACTTCTGAAAATGCAATATGAGAATTAACTGCATAATTCTGTAGAATGGCCCATACATATGTAACATGTAATGTCCGAAATAATTTGATGAATATATGAATATTTAAAAGATGAATATTTTAGAACACAAAGCAGTACAGTAATGTAGCATATTTAAAATGTGTTAAGAGGAAAATACCAATACTTAGATTTCTTAAAGTTTATTTAATACATCATTTAAATTTGTAGGTATTATTGTTTTTTGAACATTTTTAATGATATTATGGATGAAAAAAATATATATAATTACATTTTTACTTAGTGCATATTAAATAAAACATATGTCCCTTTGAAACATGAATTTTTTTATCTTCTACCTCAGGCACCTTGGGCACAGAACTCAATACTTACCTCTGAACCGTGGCTTTGATGAATGGTTTGGTTCACCCAACTGCCATTTAGGCCCATACAATAACAGTGTCCGTCCCAATATACCTGTCTACAACAACTCCGAAATGAAGGGAAGGTGAGTTACAAACATAATGAATGTTATAAGTGTTGCTTGGCTTAGAAACCACATATTGACACGGTGGAATCATGGTTGTGAGATTTAAACGATCAGGCTCTACTCACATTTTCTTCGGAAGCAGTGTTTTGCTTCATGTGAACATGTCTGATTGGTAAGGTGAATTTTCCTTATTTTTTTTTTTTTTTTTTGTAGCAGCTGCATGTAGTATCTCATTTTCTGCCCATTTGTTCATTCCAAAACAGCCATATGTGCATTCTGGGTCATTGGCTTTGGCGATAGGGCTGGTTTTGCGCTTAGCAGTGGGTTTAATCAGCATGGCATGTTTGAGCCTGGCCAGATAAACACGCACACACTCACACCCAAGAGATGGCAGGTTGCGTTTGCGGTATGTTAGGACACCTGGAACAGCCAGAGCATAAGAGAGTTGCCTCTACCGTTCCACGCCTCAGCACCTTCTCACAACGTGTGTGTCTTCTGAGACACAATCTCACAATTTACCTGTTCATATTCACTTTGTGATCACACCCTGGTGTAGCACTTGGTTTAGGAAGCTTGTCATTTGGAACAAGAACTCATATGGTGTTGAAATGAGTTTGTAGGAATGGTCTCATTAGATCTGCAAGAAGCAGAACGTTTAGATGATCTGTGTATTTTGCAGGTATTATGAAGAGTTTCAGATTAATAGGAAAACAGGGGAATCCAACCTCACCCAAATCTATTTGAAGGTGAATTTTCCTGTTCATTGGCTTGATTAATGTTTATTTGTGTAGATCAGAGCTGTTGATGTGGACAGATGTGCTTGATGTTGGTTTTGATCCCGTCTGTCTCCAGGAAGGCTTGGACTTTATCTCTCAGCAAGCCACGGCTCAGCGGCCCTTCTTTCTCTACTGGGCTCCAGATGCAACCCACGCGCCTGTCTATGCCTCAAAACGCTTTCTGGGAAAGAGCCAGAGAGGGCGGTATGTGAACATTGCTAAGTATCTCATCCATCGTAGCTCATCATCATGTTTGTGCTAATCACATAAACGAAAGCTCAAATAATGCTTGTTTTTTAAAAAGTTTATTCAGAACAACCACCCAAAGAACTCTACTCTAAAAATAAATCCATTCTGTGCTTGCCAGAACTAAAATAATGCAATAAACATCAGTTTAAAAAAAAACATAACGTAACATAAAACACTATAATGTACTTAACTGATAACCACAAATTAAGAAGAAACATAATTATGAAAAAACATTAAATGTGAATTGTCACACATGGAAATCAGAGAATGTCAGTTTACAAATTATTTGTTCTTTTTCACTTCCAATTTGAAGATGTAATAGTATTTTACTTTCAAATTATGTGAAATATCCAGTTTGATGTATTACAGTTTTCCACCATATACAGCAAGGGAAATTCCCATTAATCAATCACTTTTTTTTTAAATCACTATCATTTTTTAGCATCTAGCACTTACCTACATCTAGTAAATGTCATGTTCATTCAGTTACTATGCTGGTAAAACAATATTAATATTATGTATTTTAATATTTAATATATTGTATATTGGAAGCAGTAAACATATTGCCATGTTTTTCTAATTCAGAGAGGTGTCAAAAGTGCTGAATAAAATGTATCCATATTTTCTACTTAATATCATACAAGTACTGTTGTTTCAAAAATTGGAAATATTAAAAATCACGCGACTAATGCACAGACTTGACAACCATATCTAATTAAATGTGCACTAATTTGCATACATTTACACAACAGAAATATCAACATTGGATAAAGCCAGTCTTTTTCAAAAGTATTTTTCCACAAATTTTGTATGTATGCAAATGGTACACATTTCTAGTAACTGTACAGTTAATTCTCATTTTGTATTTTCAGAAAGTTTGAAATGTTTGTCCTCTCCCCAAATTTGTCACTACTGAAAGACAGTAATATATAATTTAATAAGAAAGGTTACATTGACCTATTAAGATTTTGCTTAGATCTACTTCTAAATATATTTTTTGCTGTTTTATTGGAATGATTTCAGAGATAAATCATATCCATATTATGAGATTTGTTGTATTTTGACTCCAGTTTTTTTTGTGTAAAAGGCAAAAAGTTGATCATACTGAAAGTTAAAGATTCACATTTGAATATCCATTGAACCAAACACTATCATAACATCTTAACTGGTAATTCAGTATACTTTATTTTTCACAGAACATCCAATATTTTGGCCATGACTGCACATTTTCAATAGTGACAATAATGTTTTGGTAGCATCACATTATAGAATTTTAACTTACATACTAAATCACTACAAAAACATACTAAAATACAATAAATTTGCAAAACTGTATAGATATAAAGGATTATGTGTTATCTTTTCTTACTGCCGAAACAATGATGACATGATTCTCTTGTGACTGTTACGGTACACACATAAAAAGTAAATTTTATGGAATAACACCCAAAAAACAATGTCACTACCAAAACTTCACCAAATGTTTCGGTTGTGACTGTTTCGTTGTGACAAATTTAACTTTTGATACTTTTAGCTCAAAGATGCTAATCAACACATGGGTATCTAGCACAATTCTAAACAGCTGCACAAATATAAAAAACTAAATGTTGTGGAATAACACCCAAAAAGTGTGCTTAATTGCAGAAAAAGGGTGTTTTTATCTTATTTTATTTCATTTTATTTTTTTATCTATTTTAAAGATATTCTAATGGACCGCATTATGACGTCATTGCATGTGGAAAACAAACGTTGTAGTCCAAAGGAGCCGTTCGTTGTAGTTCTTGAAAAGGGATTTTTTAAAAACAAAATATCTCCCTTTGGAGTAGACTTTGAGATTTGTAACTTTGTAGATCTTTTTTATGCCCAAAGATACACACCACACACTGACTAAAGTTCAAAATGTGAAAAAGCATAATAGCAAACCTTTAAATAACAATGTTTTTGCCTGGAACAGACAAAACACAGATTTTGTAAAATTTGTCATTATGTTACTTAACAGCCATAACATAATTATTGTTTTGGGCAAAAATTGTCCATTGTGCACTCCAGTTTTGTATTATATAAATGATTGGTTAATGAGATGTTATTTTTCATACTCTGAGGCGAGAATAAGGGCTGAAGGCTTCATTGGTAGTCTTGTCTGGAACTGTTTAGTATTCCGCCCAGTGCTTTGGAATACTGGGGCTTCAGTAAGCATACGTTTCTTCAGAATGCTAAATGAGGTTTGTGTTGACAGAGGAATGGATCAAGGCTGAGGGGTATTAGCCAGGTGCTGGCAGTGGAGGGATTCAGCCTGACACGCCACATCTTAATGTTTTATAAGCAGCACACATCTATCGGAGACATCTATCTTCCTCCATATATCACATCCTTCTGTCACAGGACAGGTTTCAAACGTGGGCTAATTTGACAGAGTTTGTTATGCTGTCTGGGTTAGGGCAACCGAACAGGTTATCTGGGGTAATTTTTAGTGCTATGATTGAGGCGGTGAGACACTGTGTGATTTGTCTTGTAGTTATGGCGATGCAGTGATGGAGCTGGATGACAGCATCGGTCAGCTTCTGGCTCACCTGATCATTCTGGGAATCCACAATAACACATTGGTGTTCTTCTCCTCGGATAATGGGGCAGCATTGACATCTGGACCGCATCAAAGTGGGAATCTATTCACACTTCTCCACCCTAAACATTAACACACCAATGGCAATTTTTGACCTTTCATTTGTGCAAGAAATTATTTGGACTTTTTATATAAATAATTTCTTGCAAGTCCACTGCTGATGGTGTAGTTTTTTTTCTGAACAAGCTAAAGTTAATTTTTATTCAGCTTTTTATATATATATATATATATATATATATATATATATAATTAAAACAAGTAAATATTTAACATTATATAATAAATGTATGAATGATGTTAGTATTCATATTTGATTATTATTTAGCCTTAGGTATAAAGTGTTGCTCTGTGCTTCACTGAGCTACTTTTATGCTACCGATAAATTCATAAAGTTAAAGCCATGCTGTGTTTTTTGATGTCTTTACCCAAATACACTTTGATAAACCTATAATAATTATTTATATGTTAGAACTTTCAGGACAGATTTTGGATAAAATTGCATACATTCAACTGTGTGTGTCATGTCACGACTTTGTCCTCTCTGATAAGATGTATTCATGTATACAGCGTTGCCTCAAACCACATTTATCGATGTAGAGGTGCAGAACCGAATCACAACCGTGTTATTTTTTTATAGCTAGCCATCCAAAAGTTGCACTGTGTAGCATAAATTAAAATTTGTGATTAGTTTTAGTTTGTTACTCCCCAGTACTGTTCCTAATAAATATTTAGAAGAAGCTCAGACTTGTTTTTTGTGGCATTTAGTAACCAACACTAAACGCAAATCTGAATCAAACTTGCATCTCGCACATGAGTTCAGCTATTCAATATATATGACGCATGTGCACTAACTGCTATGCCTCGGCTCAGATGTTTATGCTAGTTTCCTTAGTTTTATTTTTTCATTGTTAGTCTATGGGCATATGCACCAGTCAGACATCAGTCAAGTTTGAAATTGTTAAGTTTGGAACACTGAGGCAAGTTTTAAACATTCTTTTAAAACGTATCTCAAGACCCTTGCATTCTGTTCTGTACTCTGTCAATTTATTTTTAATTCATGCTCTCAGTACGCCTATTCTTTGAATCAAGGGTCTTCTTTATAAAGATTACTTGTTAGAGATGAATTGCTGGAACTGTACTCCACAGCCTAAGCTTTGAGTTTGAGATTCTCTCCTGTCCCTTTTCATCCTCAGGCGGCAGCAACGGTCCATTCCTCTGTGGAAAGCAGACTACATTTGAAGGCGGGATGAGGGAACCAGCCATTGCCTGGTGGCCTGGATGGATCCCTGCTGGCACGGTAAGAATGATCCCAAGCCGTTTCACTTAAACATATAAGTCCCAGATGTGCTTTCCAGTTCACTGTATTCCATCTTTCCACATCCTCGAAATGCACCGTACACATTTCTGTCCGTTAAAACACATTATCAGTGCCTTCTACAGTATATAAGAGCCCTTAAACATTAAATATGTTCAGAGAGGCTGTGATTGTGTTAAGTCGCACAGCGTTTCGGTTCAGTGAAATTTTGGATTGGTGGTTAATCAAGCTTAAAAAAAGCATTCACCTTAAATCTTTGGGGAATGAATTAATTTAACTTTAACTTATAGACCAATTTCGAGTAGACGTCACAGTGACGTCACTTGCAGTCGCGCACGCATAGTGGTTGCAGAAAAACACCGGTAGCAAGTGGAGGTAAACGAGTAAACTTATTCTTATTCCATAAAATGGAATAAGAAAAAAACAGAAGTGTGGGATATAAGCTGAGGGGAAAAGAGAGAATGATGAGTTGTTTTTCCTCTAGATTTGTGGGATATAATCTCGGAATTGCGAAAATAAAGTCAGGAAATCTATGAAATCTAAAATCAAGTTTACGTTTTTTATTATTTTATTCCATGGCTCCATAGACTGCCAACTGAACCGCCCATAAAAACGTCATCCCGGTTTCGGATCTGTAAGAATATCCCACTATCTAACGCCAATTTCTTTGAATAACAGTGCTTATCACTGGGTGACAAGCTCTTGTAATATGTGAATAACATTTTGAAAATGACATCTAATCAATATAATCTATACTGTTTTTAAATCTAAGTATTTTGTGCTGTATCCTTGTAATTCTCTAGCCGTAAAGGCTATCTCTCCCGGGTTTTCTGCAACCATGCTGCGCGCGCATCCCGAATGTTTACAAACAGGTAATTGGTCTATAGGATAATGTACATCCAGCCAGTTGTTATTCTGCAATAAGTTAAGTCACCTTAATTCATATAGCGCTTTATACGACACAGATTGTCAAAACAATGTCAATAACGTAGGAGGACAATAGTACAATTTTCAGTTAAAGGGATAGTACACCCAAAAATGAAAATTAGCCCATTATTTGACTTCCTCCTTTGAGACGAATTCGATCGGAGTTATATTAAAAAATGTCCTGGCTCTTTTGAGCTCTATCATGGCAAATTTTCTTCAACAGGTCAAAACAAGTCCAGTAAAGTGCATCCATCCATAATAAAAAAGTGCCTCTCACAGCTCTGGGGGGTGAATGAAGGCCTCCTGTAGCAAACCAATGCTTTTTGTAAGAAAACATCCACATTTAAAATGCAATAATCACTTTAATCTAGCTGCTCCGGGCGGATGGCGTAGGACGTCAGCTCTGCGCATGCACCGCTCAAAACAAAACAATGACCAAAACAAAACAATGGTCATGAATCAGAAGCACGAAATGAGGATTTGTAAGGCAGAATGTTGGAGGATTGGAGCCTGGTTTTCCTTTGCTAAAGTACGGAAACTTTGCTAACTTTGCTTCCTTTGCTCCTGTAAGCAAACGTTGGTTTTTACGAGACTTCCAGCCACATGTGCAACGCTGACATCCTACGTCATCCATCTGGAGCTTCTTCTGTGTACAACAGTGAGCGCAAGCTAGATTAAAGTGATTACTGCATTTTGAAAATGGATATTTTTCTTACAAAAACGCATCGAATTTGCTACAGGAGGCCTTTATTCACCCCCTGAAGCCTTGTGAGGCACTTTTTATTATGGATGGATGCACTTTATTGGACTTGTTTTGGACTGATGAAGAGAAACACCTGCTCATTGCCATGATAACGCTTGAAAGAGCCAGGATATTTTTTTAAATATAACTCTGTTTGGATTCGTCTGAAAGAAGGAAGTCATGTACGCCTAGGATGCTGTGAGGGTGAGTAAATAATGGGCTAATTTTCATTTTTGGGTGAACTAACCTTGTAAAGTAAGTTCATTGTTGAATCATGTCATCATCCAGCTCTGTTCAGTTCTCTTCAAATAGTATCTGTGCAATCGAGCTGACAATATTTCCGGAAATGAAGTGTCCCCAACTAAGCAAGCCTCAGGCAACAGTGGCAAGGAACCAAAACTCCATCTGTGACAGAAATGGAGAAAAAAACCCTTGGGAAAAACCAGGCTCAGTCGAGAAGCCAGTTCTCCTCTGGCTGGACAAAACCAGCATGTTGTGGTTTAATTTCAGGCTGCAACACAAGTCAGATTGTGCAGAGGACTCATCTGGTTCTCATGGTCTTGTGCCAAGGGCCGTGTAGTTGACGAGGTCTTCGCAGGGGATCTGTCTCTAGGGCTCATCTAGTTGACATGGTCTCTGCTGACATTCAAGGCTGTAGAGGTCATCTTTAGCTGCTGATCCACCATCTGGTCTGAATACGGACTGGATCTGGGTGGCTACAGTGACCTCGGAATAAGAATGAAACTAAAACTAATATTAGCGTAAATGCTGCATTTTGAACTGGCTGTAGTTTGTTTATTAAGCAATAAAGCATTACAATAATCTAACCTTGAGGTCATGAACGCATGAATTAACGTTTCTGCATTTGACATCGAAAGCATAGGTCATGATTTAGATATGTTTTTAAGATTAAAAAATGCGGTTTTACAAATGCTTGAAACATGGCTTTCAAAGGAAAGATTGCTATCAAATAGCACACTCAGATTCTTAAATGATGATGATGAATTGACAGAGCAGCCATTTAAGTGTTAAGGCTTGTTCACACCAAGAGCAAATATGAAGATAACTATATTAGCGTCAAGACCGGTTTGGGTATCTTATTTTTGTCAGTAATACAGAAAATTAATTATTCAGGAAATAAAATGTTGTATATAATCAAGCTAAGTATATATGAACAAATCCCTCTGTAAAAACCTTCAAGATATAGACAGGAATAAAAATGTAAAGTTTGTTGTGTGTAAGTGCTGCTGAAGTGGAGATTTATAGCTCAGTGTTGGAGAAAAATCTCATTTTGAAAAAACGGCCTTTAAAATACGTATTGTGATTGAAATCTATTGACACAAATACATAAAGTGCTATAAAAGAAACACTTAACAGTGTCTTTTGGATGTTTTCTTTCCACTAGTCTGAAAAAACACTTTATGAAAAAACAAAAATCAGAAAGTCTCAAACTTGACAGATGCATGTAAAAACAATGTTTTTGCCTGCAGCGTCTCTCCTAATATTTAGAACTATACCTTTATCGTTATCATTACAGTTATAGTCCTTGGCCTGAACAGGTCTTTAGACAGTGTTCTAGGTTATTACATGCAGAGGTTTTTGATCCGATAAGTAACACCTTTGTTTTTTTTATTTAGCAGTAGGAAATTACTAGTCACCTAGTTTTTTATATCAACTATGCATTCCGTTAGTTTTGCAAATTGGTATGCTTTGCAAGGCCGCAAAGAAATATAGAGCTGAGTATCATCAGCATAACAGTGAAAGCTAACACCATGTTTCCTAATGATATCTGCCAAGGGTAGCATGTGAAGCGTGAAAAAGAATGGCCCTTATACTGAGCCTTGTGGTACTCCATACTCGTTTCACAACTCAAAACAACTTAAAGGTTCTGTGAAAAGTGCTGAAGTTCGTAGCAAGTGGCTTTGAGCCAAGACAACGAACAATATCAAACAAGACGGACATTTCAAAGTACATACATACCACTTATACACTTGAAATATTACAATAACAATACTTCTGACAAGAAGACAACACTGCAACAATATTATAGTACTACTGAACTCCTCTGATTTTATTTTACATACATTCCATGCAATGTGATGTGAGAGACATTAAAGAAACACAAGCTTCAGATGCTTGGATGAGTGCTGTTAATCAGCATTACTATTGAAACGGTCATTATGAGGAATAACAGACCTCAGAATGTCTTGACTGACAAATCAAAATCAAAACATTTCAGAGAACTGTGTAGTAAATTTATCAAGGCTGATCAATCAAATCTTTGCTACTGAATTTTTGGTACTAGTGTTTTAAAAATGTAAATGGGTCTTATAAAAATCAGTTTCGTTTTTTAAAATATTGGAGCCGAATAATACAGGTACTTATGATACAGTTCCATTTTAAGATTTACCTTTGTTAGGACAATGATTGAATTCTGTACCAAATATTGCCTGTTTACTCTTGAAATTCCTTATGATTCCCAACTCTGGTCTCCTTTCTTTTTTTTTTGGTGGCAGAGGAAGCCTCCTTTTCCTGATCTGCCGAAGCTGTGTGCTCCGCAAATGACTTTTAATTGTATTAGGGGCAGCTGTGACATGGGGCTGTGGCGTGGGGGGATTTTTTGGAGGAGGGAGCGCAGGAGCCGTGCTAAGCCTGCCCCCGGCTCATATCTGAGGGGTGTGCTGGGCCCTGATAGCACGGCGGAGTGACGAGGGAGAGGGGGATTGGGAACGTCTTAAGCGGCTAATCTGTTTGTGTGTTTGCTGAGGTTGGATTGAGCTGTAATGAGGGCTTCTGTATCTGAATATGCCAGGCGTGCCGGATAAAGAACAGAAAGGGAGAGGAGAGCAGAGAAGAGTGCTGGGGTATGTGGCTGGGATGGAGGCGTGTGGTGTGCCAGGTGTCTGGGCAGTGCCAGAGCAGTGCAGAGTGGGATAAGCAGGTGTTTCACACTGTTAATGTTTGTCTTGCAGCGGCAGGCTGGATTTTTCTCGTCCTGCTCCGCTCAAGTGTGGCTCTTTGTGATGTGTGTATCTTCTCGTCCATTTCTCTCTTGGGAAGCATTAATGTCCCTTTTTGTTTTACTGAATTACGTGAGGTTGTATTTTCCATATTTACAAATCAATCGAATAGAAAAAAGAAAAAAAGAAAATTTAAAAAAGAGACAGAAATTACAAATTAATGTTCAGAATTTCTAAGAAATTAAAATAAAAAAAAATTATATGCAGTTGAGGTCAAAATGTTACATATACCTTGTAGAATCTGCAAAATGTTACATTTAAGTATATTCAGTAGCTTCTGAAGGACAGTACCAAATTAAAAAAAAAAAAAAGATATTTAGGCAAAATAATAAAAAAAAAATACACATTTTCAGTTTGTTCAAAAGTTTACACCCCTGGCTCTTAATGCATCGAGTTTCCTTCTGGAGCATCAGTGAGCGTTTGAACCTTCTGTAATAGTTGCATATGAGTCCCTCAGTTGTCCTTCGTGTGAAAAAATGGATCTCCAAATCATACAGTCATGGTTGGGAAGGATTCAAACACACAAAAATGCTGAACAACCAAAGAATTTGTGGGACCTGAAGAATTTTCCTGAAGAACAGCGGGCAGTTCAACTGTTAAGAACAAATAAGGGACTGATGAACAACTATAAAAAAAATAAATAAAAAAATCAAATAACAACTGTGGGTCATTGAGATTACTAACCAGTATTACCAATCATTTTTGTGAATTCAACTATTATTTTCTCTTGTGGACTATGTGTAAATATATTTTATGTGAAAGACCATACTTGGGTCAGTACTAAATAAAAAATAACATGCGTTTTGTATGATTTCTCTTATTTTGGTGCAATAATTAACATTTTGCAGATTCTGCAAGGTGTATGTAAATTTTGACCTCAACTGTATATAATATTGGTTATATTATAGGTTGGGGATTCGTGAACTATATTCCCAACAGCAAATCCGTAAGTCTAAAGATGATCCATTGCATTCAGAAACAGCTAAATGAAGCACAACAGAATTAAACTCAAGGATCTCAAGATGAGTTTTTAAACTTGACATCATAAACGCAGTGTGTATGAACCACATTATGTATGTATCACCACAGATTTGTAACTATGGATATTATTTATTTTTTTAAGCTTCTGAGTTAGAGGTGTGTCAGTGAGAAAACATGTCAAGTACAGCATCTTTATTAGTGGTAAATTTGTTAAAAAGAATGAAAAAAATCTTTATTCAGCATTTTGTAGATGTAGAATTGAAAGATTGTGTTGGATTTTATGCAGAAACTTAACTCACTTAACTTTGTAATAACGACTTCTCATAAATATTACTCATAAAACAATCTTTCTAAGGTTCAGAACTTCACAAGTATTTTTTTTTTCAATAAGAAACTATTAATTTTAGAAGTAAATGGCCTTTAAATATTAAATTGTCTTTTGATTCAAATAAGAACCTCATATACTTGATGGTCAAGAAAATCCCACAAAATAACACATTTTCAAAGTATATAAATGAATTGTCTAACAACAGGGTTATACCCAACCTGTAGCATATTGTTAAGCAGATATTATTAACTTAAGTGATTTGAGACTTGACCTTGACTTTACCTGGACTCTGCATCAGAGATCGTGAACGTGTCTGGTGCTTGGCACACCTACGGTTCACTTCACCTATCGAGTGACGTGAATGTAAAAATAAAGAGGTGGGGGGCGTCACAGCTAACGTGGCCATCCCAATCTCTCCTGTTGTGTTTATCAGCTCAGACACACATAGACTGAGTGCATTAGGCAGGGTTTGCAGGTCTGTCTGCACAGATAAATAGCGTCAGCCAAAGACACAGAGGCGCAGACAGTTAGAAGAAGAGGAGGAGGAGGAGGAAATGAATTGGAGATAAAGAAATATTCATTTCCCTTTTTACTAGTCCCATGTTTTTTGTGTGTGTTGCTGGATAAGAGCAGCTGGTGGTAGCGGCTAGTTACCTTTATTAATTGTTCCCTTTGATTTCTCCTTTTCCTGTGTGTATAAGTATGTATGTACGTACGTCTGTGTGTGTGAAGCCTGAGAGTGAAGATAATGGAATGTACTGGCTGTCTGGCAGCGGTGAAGGGAATTCTGGGAGGCTGAAGTAGGCGACGTGTGTGTGTGTGTGTGTGTGTGCGCAGCAGAGCCAGCTGCTCCGTGCTGATAGCGCTATCTGATTGTGAGCGTGCCGTCTCCCTCAAAGGGCCGCTCAGGAGAGAATAGAATGGAAGATCAAGGATGACAGCGAAAAAATGGCATTTTATCGGAAAATAGTTCAAAGTTTATAAATAAAATAAAGCTTTTTTTGCAGCAGGACTGGGGAGGACAGATAAAGCAGCAGTGCCGGCCTCTGTCCCAACTCTCCTTTCTCTCTGCCTTTCTCTTCATTTACAGAGATGTTAGTGTGGTTTATAATAAACCTGCGAGCGCAGATTAGAGCGGGAACTGAAGAAACGCGTCATCCTGGTTCTGCTCTTCTAAACTGGCCTCCCTGCCAGTGCTTACGTTCTGTGCCATCTTGACAAGGTTCATGCATGAAGAAGATGCTTTTGCATGCGTCTGTGTTTGTGTGTATGTGCGGGTTGCAGCACGGGTTGATATATTGCAGCTTAAACAGTCTTGAGAATCTAGACTAGACTAGACCCACATGTCAGCCAATATTAATATCATTGATTATCAGTTGTGATAGATAATTGTACTTGCTTATCCAGTTAACTATATAAAGCCTGCTGCATCATATTTGATACATAATTTCTAAGGCCTCTAAATTATAAACATGATGGAATCTTTGCTGAAAAACGTGTTATTAAAATTTAATAAATTTAATAAAATTTAATAAAATTCAATTTTTTTTTCTCCTAGAAGTCCATATTGTACATTGACATTTTAGTGCCATGTAAAAAAAAATCTAAGATTACGAGAATAAAGTCGAAATGTTTCGAGAATAAAGCCGAAATGTTTCGCGAATAAAGTCGAAATGTTTAGAAAACAAAGCCGAAATGTTTGGTAAATAAAGCCGTAATAAAATAAAGCCGAAATGTTTCAAGAATAAAGTTGAAATGTTTCGAGAATAAAGTCAAAATGTTTAGAAAATAAAGCCGTAATAAAATAAAGTCGAAATGTTTAGAAAACAAAACCGAAATGTTTAGAAAATAAAGCCGTAATAAAATAAAGTCGAAATGTTTCGCGAATAAAGTCGAAATGTTTCGCAAATAAAGTCGAAATGTTTCGCGAATAAAGTCGAAATGTTTTCAGAATAAAGTCGAAATGTTTAGAAAACAAAGCCGAAATGTTTAGAAAATAAAGCCGTAATAAAATAAAGTCAAAATGTTTCGCGAACAAAGTCGAAATGTTTCGCGAACAAAGTCGAAATGTTTCGAGAACAAAGTCGAAATGTTTCGCGAATAAAGTCGAAATGTTTCGAAAACAAAGCCGAAATGTTTCGAAAATAAAGCCGTAATAAAATAAAGCCAAAATGTTTCGCGAATAAAGTCGAAATGTTACGAGAATAAAGTCGAAATGTTACGAGAATAAAGTCAAAATGTTTAGAAAACAAAGCCGAAATGTTTTGAGAATAAAGTCGAAATGTTATGAGAATAAAGTCTAAATGTTACGAGAATAAAGTCTAAATGTTTCGAGAATAAAGTCTAAATGTTTCGAGAATAAAGTCGAAATGTTACGAGAATAAAGTCGAAATGTTTCGAGAATAAAGTCGAAACGTTACGAGAATAAAGTCTAAATGTTTCGAGAATAAAGTCAAAATGTTTAGAAAACAAAGCCGAAATGTTTTGAGAATAAAGTCGAAATGTTACGAGAATAAAGTCGAAATGTTACGAGAATAAAGTCGAAATGTTACGAGAATAAAGTCGAAATGTTTCGAGAATAAAGTCGAAATGTTTCGAGAATAAAGTCTAAATGTTTCGAGAATAAAGTCAAAATGTTTAGAAAACAAAGCCGAAATGTTTAGAAAATAAAGCCGTAATAAAATAAAGTCGAAATGTTTCGAGAATAAAGTCGAAATGTTTCGAGAATAAAGTCGAAATGTTTCGAGAATAAAGTCGAAATGTTTCGAGAATAAAGTCGAAATGTTTCGAGAATAAAGTCGAAATGTTTCGAGAATAAAGTGTTTCGAGAATAAAGTCGAAATGTTTCGAGAATAAAGTCGAAATGTTTCGAGAATAAAGTCGAAATGTTTAGAAAACAAAGCCGAAATGTTTAGAAAATAAAGCCGTAATAAAATAAAGTCGAAATGTTTCGAGAATAAAGTCGAAATGTTTCGAGAATAAAGTCGAAATGTTTCGAGAATAAAGTCGAAATGTTTCGAGAATAAAGTGTTTAGAAAACAAAGCCGAAATGTTTCGAAAATAAAGCCGTAATAAAATAAAGTCTAAATGTTTCGAGAATAAAGTCAAAATGTTTAGAAAACAAAGCCGAAATGTTTAGAAAATAAAGCCGTAATAAAATAAAGTCGAAATGTTTCGAGAATAAAGTCGAAATGTTTCGAGAATAAAGTCGAAATAAAATAAAGCCAAAATGTTTCGAGAATAAAGTCGAAATGTTTCGAAAATAAAGCCGTAATAAAATAAAGCCAAAATATTTCGCGAATAAAGTCGAAATGTTTCGAGAATAAAGTTGAAATGTTACGAGAATAAAGTCGAAATGTTTCGAGAATAAAGTCGAAATGTTTCGAGAATAAAGTCGAAATGTTTCGAGAATAAAGTCGAAATGTTTCGAGAATAAAGTCGAAATGTTTCGAGAATAAAGTCGAAATGTTTAGAAAACAAAGCCGTAATAAAATAAAGCCAAAATATTTTGCGAATAAAGTCGAAATGTTTCGAGAATAAAGTTGAAATGTTACGAGAATAAAGTCGAAATGTTTCGAGAATAAAGTCGAAATGTTTCGAGAATAAAGTCGAAATGTTTCGAGAATAAAGTCGAAATGTTTCGAGAATAAAGTCGAAATGTTTAGAAAACAAAGCCGAAATGTTTAGAAAATAAAGCCGTAATAAAATAAAGTCGAAATGTTTCGAGAATAAAGTCAAAATGTTTAGAAAACAAAGCCGTAATAAAATAAAGCCGTAATAAAATAAAGTCGAAATGTTTCGAGAATAAAGTCGAAATGTTTCGAGAATAAAGTCGAAATGTTTCGAGAATAAAGTCGAAATGTTTCGAGAATAAAGTCGAAATGTTTCGAGAATAAAGTCGAAATGTTTCGAGAATAAAGTCGAAATGTTTAGAAAACAAAGCCGAAATGTTTAGAAAATAAAGCCGTAATAAAATAAAGCCGTAATAAAATAAAGTCGAAATGTTTCGAGAATGAAGTCAAAATGTTTCGAGAATAAAGTCGAAATAAAATAAAGCCAAAATGTTTCGAGAATAAAGTCGAAATGTTTCGAAAATAAAGCCGTAATAAAATAAAGCCAAAATATTTCGCGAATAAAGTCGAAATGTTTCGAGAATAAAGTTGAAATGTTACGAGAATAAAGTCGAAATGTTTCGAGAATAAAGTCAAAATGTTTAGAAAACAAAGCCGAAATGTTTAGAAAATAAAGCCGTAGTAAAATAAAGCCAAAATGTTTCGCGAATAAAGTCGAAATGTTTCGAGAATAAAGTCAAAATTACAAGAATTAATTTGTAGCAATTACGAGATTAAAGTTCTAATATTTTAAAAGTAGGCTATAGACTATTGCACATGCAAATCGCCCAGATTGGGGGCATCGGGAGAAATCGAGAGAAAAAAGTCACAGCTTTTTAAATTCTGTCAGTTTTATAACAAAATACAAACAATATGTCTATTACAATAATGTGTTTTTCATACTTTTTAATGTGGCGTGACAGATTCCTGTATTCGCCACAGTTTAAGTGGAATCAGTCATCTTTCGGATTACAAAGAGACTATACTGTTTTTTTTTCTTGCTTTAAACCACATTTATAATTTGTAATTCGTGATCAAATTGACAATTTGAAAGCTGAGCTGTGTTATATTAAAAAGAAACGAAGCACAAAATTATTGCGCTTACAATACACAAATACCGGGTGGCTGGCGCGCTGCAGATAATAAATGGAAGACGTTAAGTATTATGTCCAGTCATTTACTGTACAGCTTTTAAATAGTCACTTAACGTTATATAGCCTACCTCACAAAAGATAACAATGTAACGTATGTTAACGAGTTGAAGCCCACTTTACCCTTTGGAACGTTTTATTTTATTTTTTTTTTTAATTAAATACAGTAATGAAAAGTTGGACGCCACAGACGTTTTGGCGGAGTAGGTGGTGGAATTTTCACAAAGAAAACAGTATAATTTAATGAATTGATTCACATGAATACAGCGATCTGTCCCGCCACATTAAAGAGTTCGAAAAACACATTATTGTCAGACACGTGGTTTGTATTTCGCTGTGAAACAGATTTTGAAATCTTGAGACTTTGTTTTATGTTAAAAGCACCAAAAGCACAAAGCTGGCGCAGTATAAATAACGAATGTAATTGAAGACATGAAATATTATTTCCAGTCATACTGTCCTTGCGAGTATAACACATGGTATGATTTCTGCTAATAATCCCAAATGTATTTGTAGTAGGCCTTTTTTGAAAAAAAGGGAATGTCGATTGGGTGTATGAGCTGATGTTAAGATAAAAAGTTGTACCTGTTCAGTCTGTTAATAAATATCATATTCTTGATATCCCAGTAAGATGATGCGGCCCCTCGGATGCAGCAATATTCAAATAAATAATAATAAATTCCGATGGCCTGGCAACTTTTCGAAATCTTAGATTTTTTTTGTACATTTGTACATTTATTTGTACTGTGTGAGCCATAAAAGCCTATATCAAAACATTTTTTCAGATTTTGTTTAAAGTTTCAGTGAACTGTTTCATTTCAAATTATTTTTCTGACAGTTATCTCATAAGTCACAACATACTTCATCTGTTTCATCCAATTTTTTTTTTTTTTTTTTGTAAATGAACAATGTGTATTCTTTCTCACGTGGTTTTCCAATGAATTCGAGCCAAAATAAAACCTTAAATAGTTAAGGGACATGTATTATATAGATGTATGCACATAGATTTACCAACTTGACCAGATCATTGGTTATCATTCAGAACAATTTATTATTCCACCAAAAACTATGTGTTCCTTGACACCAGTGCTTTGTTTCCTCAGGTGAGTTATCAGCTGGCCAATGTGATGGATCTCTTCAGCACGAGTCTATCTGTGGCTAACGTTCTTCCCCCTGATGATCGTGTCATTGATGGTCTCGATTTAAGTCCTGTCCTCTTCAACAACTCACTGCTAGACAGGTAACCATCACAAAGCAAGTGTAACTTTCATTCACATTTGATTAATTTGTGGGAGGGTGGTCAGTCGAGACTGCTTCCTAAAAAATCTCTTGTCAGAATGTCCTCTGTTGTGTACGCAGTTACATGCCCTTACTCTACAAATATGACATTGCCATTACTGTCTCAGTCCACCTCCAAAGGTGATCTGAGTGATCACAGTGTGTCTTTAAGATGCATTGGATGCTGTTTCTTTATTTATCATTGTCCGCTGGGGACTGACACTAACAGCAGGTGTAAACAAAGGCAGAGACACTGCACAAATACAGTCTGCAACTCTTATGCTGGTAGCACATAGTATCCGTAGGTGTTTCTTTGAGTAAAAGAGTGATTTTGAGGAAAGTTAAAGGGATAGTTCACCCAAAAATGAAAATTTTGTCATTAATTACTTACCCGCATGTCGTTCCAAACCCGGAAGTCCTTTGTTCATTTTCAGAACACAAGCTAAGATATCTTTAATGTAATCCGAGAGCTTTCTGACCCTGCATATACAGCAATGCAACTGAAATGTTTTATGGCACAGAAAGACAGTAAGAACATAAATTAATAAAAAGTCCATGTGATATCTGTGGTTCAACCATAATGTTATGAAGCTAAGAGAATATTTTTTGTGTGCAAAGAAAACAAAAATAACGACTTTATTCAACAATTCCGTACAACACGGATTCACTGCACTTTGTTTACAAGCATTATTTACCATGGGAATTAGGGGTGCTGAGGGTGCTGCAGTTTAAAATGCTGTTAAAAAATGAATAAATTAACATTTTGTAACAACAACCACAAAAAAATCATTTTATTAGCTTGTATATTCATTAAAAATTCATTTAAAAATATGTGCAATGACAATAAGCAACAGTAAAACATGAGTTGAATCAAACTGATTGTGAAAGTTGTTTCAACTTATTAAACTGACTTCAAAATCATTTACTGCCATGACTTTTTGATCATATTATTACCTGTAACAGGTCTGTGCCATACCCAAATTAAAAATTAACAACCATTTTTATAATCACTGTAAAGAGACAGCAGAGAAAGAGCAAGAGCATCTGTTTACTAATCTCACATTCCTGCATCTGTATCGCTTATTTTAATCTTTAATGTTAGATCTTTTCTATTTTTGGAACAAAATTAATGTTTTTAAGGTTGATTCAATATTACTCTTAATGACAACAATACTATATATATGCTTATATTAATTAATATTATTAATAGAGTATAGAATGAATAATACTGATGTATAACCGTGTTGTAACACAAATAAGTAAAAAGTTTTAGGATTTTTTTTTTTCCCCTTACTTTAAAACAAATGCGTATTTGATTATTATTAATGGAAAAAAAAAACAGGCTATACAATAAAACAGTACAATGACAAATTCACTCATATTAAACTTGGAATTTTTATTAACAAAATGAATAAATATGATTTTTTTTTTTAACCCACGTTGTAACAACAATAAATAAATGGTGTTTGGGTTTCCCTTAATTTAAAATGATCGTAGTTTGTGGTTCATCCCCTGCTCAAAATACGAATAAGAAAATAAGGTAAGAAAGATAAGAAATAAGAAAACACACACTGCACAGTTTTTGTAAACATGTCTAAAGATTTTGACAGAGCGGATGACTTGCAATTTTTTCCCAGCCTTACTTATTTGAACCAGGTTATGCAGATGGTGGACTGATAGAGAAGAACGTTCTACATCAGAATGCCACTTTCTGCATCATGGTACTCTTGCGAATGGCAGCGGAGACTGCCACTGAAGAGAAGAAATTGTTGAATGTTGTTCCTTCGTAACATTATGGTTGAGCTGCTGATCACATGGACTATTTTATTGATGTCCATACTACCTTCCTGGGCATTGAACGTGGTAGTTGTGTGTAGGGTCAGAAAGCTCTCGGATTTCATCACAAAGATCTTAATTGGTTTTCTCAGGATGGATGAAAGTATTACAGGTTTGGAACAACATGAGGGTGAGTAATTAATGGCAGAATTTTCATTTCTGTTTCATACCCAACAGACCCATCTTCTATTATCGTGGCAACCAGATGATGGCAGTGCGGATCGGGCAATACAAGGCACACTATTGGACTTGGAGCAACTCATGGGAGGAATTCAAGAAGGTCAGTGATTGAAAATTTTTGTTTCAGTTTCTGTCTTTTTAGTTTTATGGCTGGGCAATATATCGATATAACAATGATACATGTGATCCTCCCAATTTAAATCTAGCTATAATGTATTTATAGTGTTGTATAGCAAATATATATTAGAGAGTAAATGATTCTCAGTCAAAATTAATGAATTAATTGGATCAGTTGTCACAGGTGTAAAGTCGGATGCTCTGTCCCATTCCTGATCATTCAAATTAATGGTAATAAAGGGATTTAGAAAATGGTCAGTTGCGTTCTAAGTGAGAGAAAGCAATTCTCAGAAAGTGTCAATGAAGATATGATTTGACGTCTTGAGTGAGAAATAGGCGGTTGTCAAAGAGTCTGATTAACATTTAATTAGCAGATTTTTAAGTGATGGTGTTGAGAAACATAGAGTATGGCTTTAATTTCTGTTAGTAATAAATCTGGGTCTGGTTGCATAAAGTGCTTAGACTAGTCTTAAAATGTTAATCATCTAATTTGTTTTCTTCAAGACTGATAATAACTTTTTAAAGTCAGTTACAAAAAGTTAGATTGGCCCAATTTGAGTCATAAAAGTAAGACTGATTACCTCTTGGCTAATTTCCAGATGGTCAAACTATTTCTTAAGACACAGCCTTAACAAAGTGGCTACGTTTATGTAACTGGCCCCTTATTTCAGGCAGAATAACTATATTGCGACGTTGTTCTTTACTATGGTTGAGAATGACCTTTTTTGTGATAAAGATTTTGGTCATATTGTCTACCTTTAAGCAGTTTATACAGGGAGGTGCTAGAAGGTCACATAATGATTTAATCTCCAGTGAGCAAGCTAGATTTTATGGCAACAGGGATTGAAAAAGTAGCTGGAGCAAAAATAAACTATTACTATAACTATTGCTTGTTAAATATTAGGGATGCACCAATTTTGGCTAATCCCAGTAAGATAATTATTTTCATGTAATGCCTGATAACCGGCAAATTGTATATATTTATTAAAAATAAATATATATATATATTGTATATAAAAACTGAAATAAAAAAAACGAGAATAAAACACTCAATCAATAGTTTTAAGATTTTTTCTGCTATACAATGAAAGTCAGTAGTTACATTGTTCCAAATATCTGCTTATATATTTCACAAAACAAAGTCATACAGGTTTGGAATGACATAAGGATGATTAAATGATGGTAGAATTTACATTTTTGGCTAGAATATCCTTTCAAATATCTAATATCAGCCACTATAAGTCAAGCATCAACCAATACAGTATGTTACAAAATCTGCAATATCGCCCAAATAATAGATGTGGTACAGAGATAGTGCCTTGCAAAAGTATTCATACCCCTTTGTTTTCTTCATGTTTTATGTTGCAGCCTTATGTTAAACTGCTTTAAAAAAAAAAAAAAAAAAAACACATCAATCTACATGCCATACACCATAATGACAAAGCACACAACAGGATTGTAACAACTTTGAAAATGTATTTTATTTGAAAATAAATTATCTGAAATTATTCCATCTCTCAGAAAAAGTCTAACAGCTGAAAATGGATATCGGAACAAAAACCAAGCCCTGAGGTCAAAAGAACTGCATGTAGAGCTCAGAAACAGGCTTGTGTCAAGGCACAAATCTGGGGAAGAGTTCAGTAAAAACTTCTGCTGCATTGAAGGTTCTACATTATCCATAAAGGAAGATGTATTTAACAACTAAGACTCTTCCTAGAGCTGGCCTCCTGGCCAAACTGAGCAATTGATGGATATGGGGTTTGATTATACAGGTGACCAAGAAGCTGATGGTCACTCTAGTTGAGCTCCATGATCATATATGCAGACGGAAGAAAAGTACATTAGGACAAACATCACTGCAACACTCCGGTCTTTATGGCAGTGTGACCACACTCAATCCTCTCCTCAATGAAGACACATGAGGAGGCCATGAGACAAATGCACATACTCAGACTGTGAGAAACAAGATTCTCTGGTCTGATAAACCTCAGTTCCAAGCATCATGTTTGAAGGAAACCAGGCACTGCTCATCACCTGCATAGTACCATCCCAAAAGTAAAATGTGCTGGTAGCAGCCTCATGCTTTGGGGTTGTTTTTCAGCGACAGGGACTGAGGGACTCGTCAGAGTAGAAGGAAAGCTCAATGCCCAACAAATATTGAGATAGCCTTAATGAAAACCCAGTCCAGAGCATTCAGAACCTCAGACTGGGCAGAAGGTTCACCTTCCAACAGGACAATGACCCTGAGCACACAACAAGTGACTTATAGACAACTCTCTGAATGTCCTTGAGTGGTCCAGCCAGAGCCTTGGATTGAACTCAATCGAATATTTATGGAGAAACTTGAAAATGTCTGCCAGCCCCCATCCAAGCTGGCAGAGCTTAAGAGGTGAAGAGCAGATTGTCGCATCATACCCTAAAAGACTTGAGGCTGGAAAAAGTGCTTTAACTAAGTACTGAGTTAAGGGTATGAATACTTATGCAGTGTACTTATTTTAGTGTTTTCTTTTTAATAAATTTGCAAAGTTGTCACAAATCTGTTTTTTTGCTTTGTCAGTATGACATATGGAGTATAAACTGATGTGGGGGAAAAAATAATTTAAAGCAGTTTAACATAAGGCTGCAACATAAAACATGAAAAAAAAAAATGAAATGAAGGGGTATGAATACTTTTGCAAGGCACTGTATATCATACATATCTATAAGAGATTTCATCATAGATGTTAACCTCATTCTGCGCTGTTTGTACTATAGTTTATTTGTATATGTGGTGTTTTTAATATGCTTTTAGACAAACCATGTGCCAGTCCATTAGTCAACACCATTGCTCTAGTATTTTTTCTATAAAACTGTAGAGTCCCAAAGGCTGTCCCAGAAATGCGATTTAAAACAGCCCTTTTTTTTGCCATGTCACAAACGTCAGTAACCCATCACATCAAAGGATAGATTCCTATCATTAGCATGGAAAATATACCAATAGGATTATCAGCACAAAACCAAATATTAAATAGAGCATTTAATAGAGCATATACAGCATTAAATAGAGCACAGTTGCTAGGCGCTAACCGCTAACTTGGAAAAAAAAACAAACATGGCAACAGTGTAGAAGTAGGCCGGAGTCAGACGCACCTCTCCCGCATTGCCGTCTGCACATTACTGGCATATGCTTGTGGGCACGAACTGGAATCACAAACTAGGCTGCATTCGAGGCTTCAAGGCATTTTGAGGGCACAACATTGTCAAGTAAGTAACAAGTAAGTAACAAATGTTACAGTATCCACTGTAGTTGTCTGCTAGTAAAAACATAGTTTTATCAGTCATAATCCGTGTTTCGCCATTATATCGCGTTTACTACAGTTCAGTTAGTGGATCAGGGGGCTCTGGCTGGTGTGACTGCGTTGGGGTGGGGCTAATTTGCATATTCATAGATCCACGTATAGTAAATGAGGCAAGGGGGTAGAGTTACATTCATGGACACTAAATCCATATTTTTTATATAGTTTTTAAGGTATGAGAAAATGTATTTTCACAAGAAAAAACTTTTAAATATGTCATTTTGATGATCAAAGATCAGTTTTAAGGGATAAAAATTTTGACTAAAGGGGGACTTGAAATGAATTGTCTGGCTTTTCAATTGCTTGATGAACGTTAAATCAGCAATACTATCCCATTGACTTGCACTAAATATTATTTTGAATTGCACCAATTCAACGTTTGTACAACCAATCACATTTTCTTCAAAAAAAATGTTATAATCTAGTTATTGTCAGACATTCCCCCGATTTCTTGCCTCTTGATGCAGTAATTGCATTCCAAAATGCACATTAGCGCGTTAATGTTATCTCAAAAACAATGCCTTATCAAATAGACTTGAAGATCAGGCAGTAATGAATATTAATGGAGCTAATGGAGCGGGACCACTTCTGCAAACACGCTTCATCTATTAGCACGGTATTCCAGCAGCATCCCTCATGCTGTGAATTGCATTCTGTCAAGCCCTCGGGGACACGTCTGTCTGTCTCTCATACACACTACACACGCTCCGTTTCCCATTAAAGTCTCACAACACACATACATGCAACTTCTGTCCGCCGTCGGCCTGGGCCGGGGGCTTCTTCTCTGAACGCGAGGGTTTGTTTTATGCCCCATCGGTTGCTTAAATTGCTCTCTCCTGGATGGCCGCTGAATCAATAGCAGCCCCCTTTATCAGCTCATGTGAACTGGAGTGTAACTTCACAAATAATGGTGGCTGATTGCTTGTGAGCTGCCAATCGATTGTTTGAGCTCGCCTCTCATGCCGAGGACGGAGAGGGTTGGAAACTAGAGTCTAGTCCTGATGGTTAATATGTTTCAGGAGGTTTCACCTGCTGCTTTAGAGTTACACACAAATTCAGATGCATTTTCACCTCTAGTACCATATGGCACATCAGTTTACCCATAATTTCTATGCTCAGAGCACTGAAATTGATTTGAATGATTGTGGGTGACGTCAGAGATTAAGCGATAAACTTTTTTGCACAGATTTAAGCAGTGATCCATACTGCACTACTCTGAAAACAAGGCTTTTTCACCCTCTGGTTTGTTTCCTGTTAAACTTGGTTGAAATGATGGCTTAATAGTATCGGTCACTTGGGTGAATTCCTCTTGAAACCTGTGCGGATCAGTGAGGTGTGAAATGAGAAATTTCACAGTGTAAGTGCTTTGCATCCGATGATCCTCTGCGCCACACTTTTGAGCAACAATATGAAGTATTTTAGTGTGCAATACCTCACCTAAGACTTAAGATACCTGAGAATTCTTTTAAATTACACATTTCAGTAGTTTCACTACACTTAATGATTAGAAATGTGAGCTTTGATTGACGGCTGGGCTTGAGGAGGAACTGTTGTTTTTTTTTGTTTGTTTTTTTTTGGCAATAAACGTCATTGGAGTCACATTTATTTACACAGTGCTTTATACAATACGTATTGTTTCAAAGCACACTACATCACATTAAATAACAGGAAAATAACAATGTTAAAATTCATCAGTTATGAAACTAATTCATATTTGGCTGCAAAACGGCTCAACAGAACACAACAGTGTCATTATTCAGCCTAATTTAATTCAGTGTTTCATGTACTACATGAGTACATGCAGTGTACTATGAATATTGTTGGCCATTGGATAAAAGTCGCTTTGGATAAAAGCATCTGCTAAATACATAAATGTAAATGTAAATTCTGTTCAATAACTTTGTCTGTGTTGCAAAGTTCATCAATTATGAAATGAGTTTAAAAGAAAATAGTGTTATTATTCAGCTTGAGTCAGTTCAGTATTGATTAAATTCAGTTCAATAACTGTGTCTATGTTCTAAAGTTAGTATTATTATCCAACTCAATTCATTTCAAATTTTGTTTTTATGCAATAGTGTCAATGCAGTTAATTTGATAATATTTCTGAATATTAATAGTGTTTTAAACGCCAACTGTGCAGCATCCAAAGGTGATGGTGGAAAGGAATCAAACTTCATCAGTTGATAGTAGTAGGGGGGAAAAAGAAAGAGTTGTCAATTTTTCAACATTTGCATTGCATAACATTTGCACTTCTCAGGGCTCTACGCTTACTTTGCTTTTTAGGAGCACAGTCAAAATTTTAGGAGCACCTTCTAATCAATAATCAAAAATTCTGATAAAAAATTAGCCTTCTCATTATGAGGTGATATTTTACTTCTTAAAATGATTTACAGGGGTTTTTACCATTGTAATGTTGTCTTTTATGTAAATCTTAAATAAATATATATATATATATATATATTATAAGCTTTTTAAAATTTCTAATTAAAACAGCAGAATAAGAACAAGTAAAATAAGAATAAGTTCCCAATCAAATTAAATCGGTACTACAGAGGTGGCACAGAAGAAAACAAAAGCGTAGGTGTATGTGTATTTTCATATGTTTAATGAGGCTCAGAGGTGGCATAAGTGCAATCATGTTGAGATTAAATACATGTTGATATTAATGTTTTAGACATAAAGATACTTTAAAAGTGAAAGTAAAACTGCCAGTAGGTGACGGCAAGTCACTGATTTAATTACTGAATCATTCATTCATTTGATTACTTCGAATGGCTGATTCATTCAGGAATAAAGCAAGTGACTGTCTTATGAATGGGAAATTGAATCATTGACTCACTAGATTCGTTTAAAAACGCACGTTCATTCATAAACGAAACACTGGAGACACATGGAGATGCGCAGCGGCTCAGTTGTGACTTGTTTCAAACTATTTTTTGCGACGAAATAGAGCAAAATCAGGCAATGGTGTTATAGTTAGACAATGTAAGTCACTAAATATTAACTTCTTGTTTATTTAACTGTTGTATTAAATCAATATCTCTTTTATGAACTCCCTTAAAAATCATTAAAAGCTGTCACTTATCTTAGTTTATCGCAATCTCACAAAGTTCCATAATAATCAACAAAGCTCTCTACACTGCACAATAAATCTCTTATTTACGCTCTCTCTACACTTTGTTTATGAACGGATTCATGAGATATGTCTGTGATACATTACTCAATGTTGCAAAAACACATAGAAACCTTTGAAGCTCCCCTCAGCATAAACATGAATATGTTGATCGGGTCAGTCGCACTGGTGCTCCTAAATATTTTTTTCATAGTCGCACGCAGTAGTTTTTAGTCGCAAATGCGACTGAAATGGTTGCACTGTAGAGCCCTGCTTCTCTCCTCTTTTCAAAACATACATTAATGTAAAGTCAAATTATATTACATTACATTGTGAGGGCATTATGAAATTGGTTTTATTTTTCCCCAAAATCCATTTTATTTTTTCAAATGTATTTTTTCTCTGTTCTCTGTTTTCTAGTTTAAAATTGTTAAATAAAAAATAAATAAACAAATAACATGTCTAATTAATTGAAATTATGAAACGGAAACAATTTAACAGCAAAAATTACATTTTTAAGGTTGTTGACCCTACTTTTGATTTATTTATCCAAAATATGGCAAATTCCGTGACATTCTGCGTTTATAGGAAATGTTATTTTTACAACTGGATTCCGCTATTCTGTCCATATTTTCCACATCACAGAAATCATTGTTTTGTGGTCAAATTTTCCATCCAAAAAAAATTCACAAACACACAACTCTAAAAAATATCATACAACTGTAACTTGTAGAGCACAAATGTTGTTAATAACAGTTCAGTCAGAAGCCAAAGCATCAAGCTTTATGTGGAACAGTTTGTGAGTAGAACAATTTCCACCCATTTCCACAATTCTGTAATCTGAGATTTCTTTTTCCCTCCTTTTTTCCTCATTGAATATCCGGTTTCACTTGGGAGTTCACGTTACGGGAGTTAAATTGGTTGTGAACGCCATTTCATGCTGACTTTAATACAGAATACTTTTTTAAAAAGCTTTTTTTGAGCATCAACAAATCCAAGTTATTTGATGTTCGTGCACATTTTTCATGGGTGATCCACTTGCCCCCCTTGCTGTTTCTTTCACTAAGCTAACCTGCTCTCGTTTTTCAGCGGCACAGAGCCGCCCGCACTGCATTATTAATAGAGAAGCGCTGTTGCCTTTGCTCCTTGGGCGCAGGCTGAAGCACTCTCTCCAAACCTTGTGGGATTTGGACTGTTTCATGCCTGTAAGATCAGTGCACACAGACTGCTTCAAAAGACAGAGAGCAAGTTGCAGGCCAGATCATAGGGGACCATGCGCTGCCATGAAAAGTGTGTGTGCGCGCGCCACAGCTTGCTACCCAGTCCCTGGGTGACGCAGCGCAGTATTTTATGTATTCACAATCACCTTAAAAATGACTCCCCAAACATATGCTCTTCTGAGGAACACCAAAAGTGCTCATTTGGTTGGAACTCGTCTTACTTCTCAGTTTCCCCAGGGCACAACACACACAAATAAAGCCCTGCGGTCTTTCTGGCAGGTAGGATTCACAATAGCCTCTAGCTACTGAAACACACACACACAGACACACATGCACCCTAAATCTTCTGTAATCTTATTTGTTGTGCTTGTTAAGGCTTTGATGAATTTGATGATGGTTTGGAGTTATCAACTAGTGGACTAATCAGCTAGTCAGTTAGTTCTACTAGTAGTTGATACACTGGGACTCTGTTTTGTTGTGGATTATGTATTTCAGTACTGCTCGTTCTGTATGATGACTGTCACAAATCCAGTAATAAATAACCAGGTATTCAAATCGGGTGAGTAAATCACAAGAGCACAGTGTCTAAAATCTTTTTGCTTTTCAAAAGGAAGAACCCAAAAACCCTCAGCACAGCAGTGTATATGATCTCTATTAGTGTAACCTCACTCCATTTTACTTGAATGGATGAATGCAGATCATGAAAATGCACTTGCATTTACACCTTTATTAAATATGGTCAGGATTTATAACACACCACCTCTAAATGTGGTGGCAGAAAGGCCATTTCATACTTTAAGAGCCTTTCAAAGCAAATAAGGCATTGGAAAAATAGCTATATGCTTTAAGGTCATTTTGTGTCAAATTTCAAAAATATAATTGTGTTTATATTTTATTATCAAACACATAGTTATGAATGCCAAATTATTAATTGTCATGAATGAATATTTATTGAGTAATTCACTTTTCCTGAGGGGGTTAAAATGACAATTCTTCTCATTTTTATGCCAAATTAAAGGGGGATTTGGTTTTTGACCATTGAAAATGGGTAAAATTTAACAGAACACAAAGTCACACTGAGATCCCCATATCTCTGGGATTGAACCATATAGGGCTTTAAAAATTAAGATTACGAAAGATAGGTTGTTCGAGAACCAGACACTAAAAGGATAATGAGATGCCTTGAACACTTCTTGAGTTACTGGCACACAAACTTTGGAAAAATAATATTTTTGGCACTCAGACTGGTATTTTCTATGCATTTGTTTTGACAGAGGGAAACAAGATATAATTCTGGTTCCAACATTATTTGTTCTTGAGACATTGCTGTGATCCATATTTAGTTTTTCATCACTAAAAAATGAACAGAAATTGAACAGTTTACTCACTGAAATGAACCATACAGGTGCATCTCAATAAATTAGAATGTCATGGAAAAGTTCATTTATTTCAGTAATTCAGCTCAAATTGTGAAACTTTAAATAAATTCAGTGCACACAGACTGAAGTAGTTTAAGTCTTTGGTTATTTTAATTGTGATGATTTTGGCTCACATTTAACAAAAACCCACCAATTCACTATCTCAACAAATAAGAATATGGTGACGTGGCAATCAGCTAATCAACTGTGGAAGAAAAAGATGCACAACCAACCAAAAGAACCGCATCCTTGAGAGGCTTGTCAAGCAAAATCCATTCAGGAATTTGGGTGAACTTCACAAGGAATGGACTGAGGCTGGAGTCAAGGCATCAGGAACCACCACACACAGACATGTCAAGAAATTTGGCTACAGTTGTCGTATTCCTCTTGTTAAGCCACTCCTGAACCACAGACAACGTCAGAGGCGTCTTACCTGGGCTAAGGAGAAGAAGAAATGGACTGTTGCCCAATGGTCCAAAGTCCTCTTTTCAAATGAGAGCAAGTTTTGTATTTCATTTGGAAACCAAGGTCCTAGAGTCTGGAGGAAGGGTGGAGAAGCTCAAAGCCCAATTTGCTTGAAGTCCAGTGTTAAGTTTCCACAGTCTGTGATGATTTGGGGTGTTGGAGTGTTTTTGAAAACCAGTCACTGCACCCATTTACCAAGAAATTTTAGAGCACTTTAGAGCAGCTTTTTAAAGATGCTGATTTCATTCATTTGGCACCTGCCCACACTGCCAAAAGCACCAAAACTTGGTTAAATGACCATGGTGTTGGTGTGCTTGACTGGCCAGCAAACTCACCAGACCTGAACCCCATAGAGAATCTATGGGGTATTGTACAGAGGAAAATGAGAAACAAGAGACCAAAAAATGCAGATGCCACGCCAAATTGAGGGAGTAATTAAAGCAAAAGGAGCCCCTACCAAGTATTGAGTACATATACAGTAAATTAACATACTTTCCAGAAGGCCAACAATTCACTAAAAATGCTTTTTTTTTTTTTTTTTTTTATTGGTCTTATGAAGTATTCTAATTTGTTGAGATGAATTAGTGGGTTTTTGTTAAATGTGAGCCAAAATCATCACAATTTAAAGAACCAAAGACTTAAACTACTTCAGCCTGTGTGCACTGAATTTATTTAATGCACACGTTTCACAATTTGAGTTGAATTACTAAAATAAATACACTTTTCTACAACATTCTAATTTATTGAGATGCACCTCTATAAGGCCTTTAAGATACCTGAAGAAAAGTTTGTTGAGAACCAAAATCTAAAAAGATATCAGGATGTATTTAAGACTTCTTTAGTTACAGACATGCAAACTTGAAGGAGAAAAATTGTTAACGTAAGTTATTAGCAGAAACATTACTGCAGATTTGGCCTGTTAGTGGTGCTAGAGAGTTTGAGTTAGGGATTTCAAATTTGCTGTGGTTAATGATGAGACTGTCCCTTATCAGTGTGCCAAATTTCATAACTTCATAACTAATTTCATTATTTCCGGCAAGTGGTTCTGTGGGCTGCCATCGACTTCCAGAGTGGAAGAAGGAATTATAAGAAGAAGAAAACTGAATGACTCTGAATGACCCCTCAGTGAAATGCCTGCAATTTGTATGTTGCTTCCAAATAGTCTATTAAGTCTGACAAACTGACTTTGAATATTTGTCAAAGGAGAAAGATGTTTTTGCTCTCATTGGGCCTCATTTATGAAACGAGCGTACGACAGAATATTGGGCGTACGGTCATTTCTTGTGAAGTACAAAGACTTGTTTCCATCATGAATGATATTTGATTTTTTTAATGTAAATTTTTTTTTCTGCATTTCAGCAACATCATGGATAATAAATGTTACATGGCAAAAAATTAAAATATTTGGATGTTGATAGGAGAAGCGTGTAAGCCCACTGCCGTTTAGTGTTACTTTATTTATTAATTCATTTTAGCTCGACATTTGTATTCTGTATTCAGTAGCCAAATTTGTGTTTTACTTTAAAGTTTAATATAAAATTTATAGCTACTAATTTTTCATTCTTGTTCTGTAATACCGTTTAATTAAAAAAAATTGTGGATTAAGTGGAACTAAATAGGCTATAATGTTTATAAATTTAATATATTTATTTAATATACATACTGTATAAATGAATGCTATTGTTTGCAAATGTACGGTTAATGGGTGTTTTTAGAGTAAGATCAATTTCTCTTTCCTGAGTTTATTTCCCCCTTTTGGCCGGGTTTTGTTTCTGCATGGCGTAAACTCTACAGGCAAGGCTTCTAATTAGGGGTGTTTTTAGGGGCGTGATATTTAAATGACGATTTTTTCAGCCGCCATATTTATCAACGTACGATCATTCGTACGACAGGATTGGCGGCATACAAATGTTTCATGAATCACACGTGAACTCTGTTTTAAGTTGATTTGTGTGCACAGATTTGCGCTCGTTTCAATTGATAAATGAGGCTCATTAGGTGTAGTTATAACATCTACCAGCAGGGACTAACTGGACTGCGCTAACCAGCCAAAGATTGGTCCAATCTATTATTAGTAATTTGCGTAACAACATACAACATTAATTTACAAAACATTGACTCTATGAGTATTTGGGATAGCTGCCTAGTAATGTTACTCATCTCATCCTCTTAATTGAATTAGTTTTAGTCTAGGTCACCTAGGTTTTACCTGTTTATTCATCTCTAGTAATTTGTGAGTTCTGTCAGGTGGTTGTTTAAGGAGAAAGATCAATGTTCTTACCTTGTTTTTTAAACAGGGTATAAACTTCTGTCCTGGCCAGGAGGTTCCTGGTGTTACCACACACACGCAGAAGGAACACACCATGCAACCTCTTATCTTCCACCTAGGACGGGACCCTGGGGAGAGATACCCAATCAGGTAAGGGGTTAATGATTGGAGACCAGATGTCAAGAACTACATTCTCAAATATAAATTCAGTGCCAAAAACAATTTTATTTTTTTGTCAAAAATGTGGATGAAAAAAAAAGATACATGACAGTTCTTTCTCAAATGATTCTGCGTAATGCATAAAATGAATTATTTTAATTGTATTAATACTTTTGTTTATTTAAAATGCAATATAAAACATTAGAAATACAGATAGGTGCCATGCAGTGTGCAAAAATGGTCAAATTACATTGAAACGACTAACATGCAAATTGTTGCTGTCTTCTTGCTGTCAATTCCAAACCCGAGAACCCTAGAGCAAATATCAAGCTTCCACATCCTTTGAAAAGGGCATGTTTTGCATGTTTTAGACCAAGAGATGTGTGCCTTTACTCCAGTATTGAAAAACTGAGAGGCGGTGAAGCATCAAGAATCATTTAGTTGTTGCACTGTGTTTTCCCTAAATTGAAAACAAATGGAATTCTTAGTTGCCTAGAGATGTTAATTTTCTTTTAAGTTCTTTCTAGACTAGGTCTGCACTTGATGTTCTGTGGGAAACTGAATTAGCTTTCCACCTTATTATTCTAATCCTGTTGGAGTGCCCAGGTGTATAGATAGAGGCCGTATCCTCACACCAAAAACCTTATCGCCGGATTGTATAAACAACAAGAAAGAAACCACTGAATCAGTCATCCCATCAAAACTGTAATGAAGCACTGAAGCTACATGGACACTTGTCTAGAATAAGCTTACAGACTGTGACATGTTCGTCCGTCTCGGCTCTGCACAGACTCTGCCGTGTACATCAGGAGGGGCCGAGGTGGTGGAGAGCTGGATATTTGGGGTCGATAGTGAGGCACAGCTGCTGATTGATCATGCAGTCCGCAGAGGGTTTATCAAATGCGACTCTTTGTGAGCTAAAGATGACTATCTGTATTCATCGGCTGTTGGCTAGAAGTTAAAATGGCAAGACAGAATAGCTATGATGGAGACACAAAAGACATGCAGTCTCTAGGGAAAACACAGACTGATCAGATTTAAATGTATCTGAGGAAGAGCAAACTGATTGGTGGATCAGCACTAGTTTAAAGGCATTTCGTAGGCAAGGTTATTATAGGTTAGTATAGTATTATACTAAACTGAAACAAAAAAACTTAAACTAGTTCCAAAAAAGATTTTTGTTGTTCTTGTTTTTTTTGGGTCAAAAGATAGTGGCATGTTCAGATGGGTTATGGAGTGGACTGATACACTCCTCAAATGTCATTGGCCAACCTTTAATAAAGCAATGATTTATTTGCATTCTTTGTATGGCAGAATTAAATTATAATCAAAGTTCAACAAGTATCACGTGCTGCCAACAATTAATACCAACCTTCATTTCGAGGGGTGAAAACCAGAAAGGCGTAAGTGACGTTTTACCAACTGACTTTGTGTCCTGTGTACTGATTTCAATCATTTATAATAAAAATTTGTACACTAATGTATGACCGTATACTTTTGTTAGTAGAAAGAGCTTTCATTTGATATTTATATCTCACATTATTAGGAAAGGTGATTTGCAAAGATTCATAAAAAACCCCTTCATAAAAAACTCACTTCTTCTGTAGGTGAAGCTGGATCATGAAGGATTCGCTCGAACATAGATGCGTTTATGTAGATCGCCGGATGCATTCCCTTCAAAATTAAGTAACGTTAATCCTCTGCGTCTTCAGCGGCTCAGATGTCGGGAGTAAATGACGACTGCTATGTTCAATATTACATCACAAAAATACTTGTATATATGTAAAATAGTAAGAAGTGTTGGATTATTTTGATCATGGTTTTTCTTTCTTTTTTTTTTTATAAAAACAAAATCAGAACATTTATTGCTGTTTTGTTTTGACTAATTAAATTCTGTTTACAAACTCACCATATAACATTAATGGTCAATAACTGTTTGAAAAAAATGAGACCTTGCACTTGAAAATAACACATTTAGTTAGAATTTTAGTCAAATATTATGATAAGGATTTTCTTAGTCAATGTGTATTCTTAAACTGGAGTGTTTGTCGAAATTAGAAGTCTCATTTATGAGACTACACATTATCCTGTGAAATCTGCAGGGTTGCAGTTATGTGTGGCACTGTGTGACCTTTTCTTCTGAATTTTAAGCTTATAAAATAATTCCTAAATTGCAAACATTTTATCTTTAACTAAATTGTGTATTAATTTACAGATGATGTGTATATGTGTGCTGTATATTATGAGCTTACAAACGCTAAAAATACCTCATAAAAAAAATAAGCCCTGTGTATGTATCCCTCCAATTGGGGAATTCAGACAAATAATAATAAATCTATCAATTATTATTATTATTATTATTATTATTTAATTACTAATATTTGTATAATAATGCAATAATTACCTGTAATAATAGTATTGTAACCCATTAATTGGGGCAAGTATTGAGAACACACTTTTCATTTATAACATCAACTTTTTTTTTTAAGATGACAAGACCTGTCTTTACTTTGATTTGTTTCTGTTTGTTTCTTCAGTAAGATTAGCCTTTACTCCCTCAAGCCATCTTTCCTACTCTTGTTCTTTATCTTTCTGTCTTTGTCCTCATCCTTTTCTCTATCTCTGTGTCTTTTTCTCTCTGTCTAGTGCACACACATGTATTGCTGTCTCTGTCTCTTTATCATGCGCTGAGTGTTTTAGAGGGCCTAGTCTAAAGATCAGAGAGAGATGTGAATCCATTGCTTTCAACAGAGATGCTGCATTGCATGACACACAGAGAAAAATCACAAGGGTTTCTGAAAGTGATGCTTCGTATGCAACAAAATAATCAGAACTATTTTACTTTTGCTGCAAAGCACTCTGAGGTGTTTCAGACCTGTGGGCACAACTTTCTGAACTCTAATTCACTATTCTGCACCTCCTAAACATGACTTATACATTACATATATACTATGAGAGGCATACAGTCAGTCTGTCAGAAAATGCAACACTTCTCTCAGAAAATTGTTTCAATTGCAAATATTTTGGTATTCACATGCTTATTGTTTTTGTTTGCACTGCAACAACACAAAAAAAAAAAAGAAGAAAAGTCAAACTTGATAATATTTCACAATAATATTTAACATAGAACTCCAAAATGGACTGGACAAAATTATTGGCACCTTGTCAAAATTCTAAGAAATAATTGCTTTTCAAGCATGTGATGCTCCTGTAATTTATATTTAGACACACCTGTGGCAAGTAACGGTTGTGTGCAATATAGTAATCACACTTGCAACCAGTTAAAATGGAGAAAAGTTGACTCAACGTTTGTGTTGTGTGTCACACTGAGCATGGAGAAAAGAAAGAAGTGTAAAGAGTTGTCTGTGGATTTGAGAGGAAAAAAAGTAGAAAAACATGGACAATCTCAAGGCTACAAGTCCATCTCCACAGATCTTAATGTTCAAAAGTAAGACAAAAGTAGAGCTTTTGGGTAAAGGACATCTTGGCATTGTTTACAGAAAAAGAAATGAGGCCTTCAAAGAAAAGAACACAGTCCCTACAGTCAAACATGGTGGAGGTTCAAAGATGTTTTGGGGTTGCTTTGCTGCTTCTGGCATTGGATGCCTTGACTGTGTGAACATTATCATGAAATCTGCTGATTACCAAAGAATTTTGGGGTGAAACGTAGTGGCCAGTGTCAGAAAGCTGCGTCTCCACCACAGGTCATGGGTCTTCCAGCAGGACAATGACCCGAAAAACACACTTCAAAAACCACTCAGAAATGGTTACAAACAAAGCACTGGAGAGTTCTGAAATGGCCAGCAATGAGTCCAGATCTGAATCCTATAGAACACCTGTAGAAAGATCTCAAAACAGCAGTTGGGAGAAGCCATCCTTCAAATCTGAATGACCTGGAGCAGTCTGCAAAAGAAGAGTGGTCCAAAATTCCAGTAGAGAGGTGTAAGAAACTCATTCATTGTTACAGGAATGATGACATACATGATTTCAGTTATTTTTTCCAAAGGGGGTGCTACCAAATATTAAGTTAAGGGTGCCAATCATTTTGTCCAGTGCATTTTTTGGGTTCTGTGTGAAATTGTATCAGATTTGATGTTTCTTTTGTTTTGTGTGTGTGTTGTTCCAATGCAAATACAAAATAAACGTGCATACCAAAACATTTGCAGCTGTAACAATTTTCTGAGAGAAAGGTTGCATTTCTGACAAATTGCAAAGGTGCCGATATTTTTGGCCTTGACTGTATGTGTGTGTGTGTGTGTGTGTGTGTATATATATATATATATATATATATACATACATACATACATACATACACTTTTCATAATGCCCTTTTTTCATTTTCTTTCTCGTTAAACAATAGTAGATTAGTTAAAAATCATGACTCGTCCTTTGTAAGAACAGAGTAACCCTCTCTTTCACCCTTTTTTCAGCTTTATTTCTCTTGTCTCACTGTTGTTGTTGTTTTTTTTATATCCCTCTACTTTCTTGAAGAGAGACAGAGTAATTAAACATTAATGGTGTTTTTGATCTTCTGTCTCTTCTCTGCTCTGCTGGTTTCAAGCACTAACTGTGAAAAAAGAAAGGTTCATCCAAAAAAAAAAAAAAAATCAATAGCTGTGTTGAGCACTGCAGAGGAGAGAGCTGTTAGTTTGACCATCTTCATCCTCCTTATCTTTCCAGTTTACAGTGGATGTTTTCGAATAGGTCAGTATGGTCCAGATCCAAACACCAACCCCCCTCATTCTTCCATTCTTTTGCTCGTTCCTTGTCCCCAGTGAATCCGTGTCAGGCTGCTGACCGTCTGCTCTTCTGTGCACCCAGCTGGAGCGGTCGGTGCTCATTAATCTCTGTCTACACCTAAAGAGCCACTTAAGATGATGTAGAGCCTGTCTATGCACATACCTCCAGTCCAACGGCAGACTGACAGCACAGCCACACGTGCCCACTGTCCACCACAGACCTCATACTACGCCTTTGGTATACTTCAAGAAACGAGGGGCAGGTGGTGTTTTTGATAATCCAAATGGTTTAAATACATTGCAAGTTAAATGTATTTCATCTCATTTGATTGTTTTTATTTGATAGATACAAATCAAAAGACAGGTCTATTAAAAAAGGTGAACTGCCTATTTTGTCCACCTTACGTTTTACATACAAAGAAATGAATAGTATTTTTGAAAAAACTTAATAGTTTACAGTACATTACAGTATAGTAATAATTTACAGTACACTTGCATCAGACGACATTGCAAGAAGACATATTGGTAGCTTAGAAAAGTTGTTTTTCTCTACATGAGGTCTTTCATTATGTTGAGATCACATGATTAGTATACTACACATTTTTAATTCAGAACCCCGTTATGATTGACACTTTGTTGGTTGTGGTGGGTGACAAATACTTTAATAGAGTAGTATATAATAATACTCTAAATAAAAGAGTATTTCCACGATGGAATCAGTAACTTTTTCTTTTAACTGAAGCTGCATCCACACCACTAGTTGTTAGCAGAAAGTCCTTGACCACTGTCATATTAACCAGAATAACAACAACAAATTTTTTTTTACAATTAATATGAAATGACATTTACAGCCCATTACTTGAACAAAAGCTGCAGTACAGAAAATTTTTGGTTAAAAACAAACAAACAAACTTTGAGTTTTAAAAAAAAGGGACACAGCATGTAGTAATGACTACAAAATGGTAACCATAAAAGTATACTTTTCCCAATTTTATGGCAATTTAGATCTTGTTTTTGTGTCTCTATTTCACTATAATTTGTATAAGCAAATATGAAAAGTTTTTACTAAAAAAATACACTTTTGAAATAAGTTTGAAATGAGTTTGTTTCTGATTGCTGGTGTTTAAAAAATAAAAAAATTAGTTAATGCCAGGTCAAAATGACAATAATGCCCGGCGGATGGCCAAAATATTCTATGTGGATACATGTTGGGTAAGAATTCAGAATTTTTATATTTATTTTGACATTATCCAACTATTGTTTGTCAGAATGTAGTATATTTTTTTTTAAATCATTTAATTGCATCACATTTGGTGTAATTTTATTCAGATATTCAGATTCAGATATATATATATGGCAGTGTTCTGAAACTTTTTTTTTGAAATGTAAATCAAATAATCACATTTCCTTTAATGTTAAATAAACATTACTTACACTAACAGAAAAAATATATATATATTCTATTTTATATTTTTACATTTACAGGGTAATATTTATTTAAGCCAAGCATGAATCTCATCAGGTTAGTGTTTTTAAGTATTTTACATTTATTCCAAAATAATAACTCAAGGCAGTAACAATTTAAACAATATATTTTATTTTGTGAACCTATGAATTTTTCAGATCATAAGTCATCAAAGCTCCATAAATATTGGTCACAGACACAGAAATTGACTTGAAATTTCACCAAGCTGATTACTCACTAAAAACTCCTACAGATCATGTTTTCATGCCATTTCAAGTCTTATTTACTTACTAAATTAGTCTTCCCATTAATGCCATTATATTGTTCATTTAGACTGATTTGCGATTGCGGAACACAAGAGGCAGGATTTATTGCATGAACCAATCACAGCCGAACAAACCTAGTCATATCCAATCAAATTTGACTCCCCCACCCCCCCATTCATTCTCAGTTATCCCCCACCAAACTCACTGCACGATTTATGAGGTCTGTTAAAACTCAGTGGGCTCAGGGGAGGTGAGAGAGATGTGGACTGCTGGTGACGCTGTTTGACAGTTTGTTTAGAAAAAAACGTGATTTATACACTTTTTAATGTTGTATTTTGCAATATAGAAGTTATTTTATTTTTGTAGTACAGTTTTTTTTGTTTTGTTTTTTTTTTTCCCTCATCCAATATTCTGAGGAGACACTGCCTCGCTTGCCTCCTTGGAAGAAATGCCCCATATATAGAAATAAATTGCCAAAAAGCTTACAAGAGTTAATTGGCCTTGAAAAGGAAAGTCGATTTGGTAAATGATTACAAAGACATAGATTCTTTTCATTTAGAATAACATGCACCAGTAAATCATGCAAAATAAAAGAGCATAAATACAGTCAGTTTGGATTTCACGCTGACCTTAAATCAATTTTGCAGATTTTCCTGCACAAAAATGGTGACTCCTTGTAAGTCCTGCTATTAGTGGCAGTGCTGTCCTGCCTAGAATAAAAAAACAAGCCAAGCTAACAGGCCAAGGAAATCGTTTGGTCTACACAACCTCTGCCATGCTGACCCCCATCTCACGGCCTGCCCTGCCTGCCTGCCTTATCCCGGCCGAGAGCACTTAAGTCCCATCCTGCCTCGGGCTAATGTAGCAAGCAACTCGGGCCTCATCTGCTGCCGACAAGCACTTCAGCCCTCAATCAATAGTGCTCGTAGAACTGCTCAATTTCCACCGGGGGAATGGTGGGGGGGAGAGAAGCAGAGAGAAAAGGCAGAGGTATTTGATTGCCTCTTCAGCTCAATTCCCTTGTCTGGCTCCAACTGTGTGTGTGTGACTTATTTTATTCATTCATTCAGTTAGACTTGTTGGTGTTTTTACCATGTGAATACCGATTCTCCCTTGTTTCATTGTGTTCTCCGCGTGCAGCATTGGAGAATGCTGTTTTGTGCGCGCTAGAGTGTGAATCACTAATCAGTCTGGTGACACACCTGAGCAATGCCCCTGCCCCCTGGGTGTCATGCATTATAAATCAAAAGACTGTATTTGCATGCATTGTTATTATTAATCATGCGTCTACAGTTGTAGAAAGGAAACCAAGGTTCAGAAAAATGCTAATGAGCCGTGCTGACTGTGAATTTTCCATTGTTTGTCTGGACTGTAGGCATAAATAAACATGTTATGGTTAATTATTGATTAAGGACCCAAGGGCATAATAGACAGGACATACAGTGAAGGCGGCATACGTTTAGCAGATCGAGCGCCGAATCGCCCTGCCCCTTGGTGCATCTTCGCATCTATCATGAATAGAAAACCAAATGTTTCCTGCGTCTGTAATCTGAAGCCCTTTGAATTGATCTAGCATTTTACCCAAGCGGAGATAAGAATTACATTATTTTATTTTTGTTTGTTTTGTGCGATATATATTGTCTACGATAATATCATTATTGTTGTTTAAAGTCCACTTCCAAAACAAAGATTCACATATAATGTACTGACCCCCTTGTCATCCAAGATGTTCATGTCTTTCTTTCTTCAGTCGTAAAGAAATTGTTTTTTGAGAAAAACATTTTAGCATTTTTCTTCATATAATGGACTGATATGGTGCCCCAATTTTGAACTTCCAAAATGCTTTTAAATGCGGCTTCAAACTATCCCAAATGCAGAAAAAGAAGGGTCTTATCTAGCATGACAATAGGTTATTTTCATAAAAATAATACAGTTTATAAACTTTTTAATGTGAAACGCTCGTCTTGTCTTATTCTACCTGGAATGTTTTCTACATACCCTAACAAATTCCTTGTGTGTGAAACACACTTGGCAATAAAGCTCTTTCTCATTTGGAAGCAGGAAATATGTCAACAACTAGACTTCATCGTTATTATCACAGGAAGACTAATTCTTACTGTGGGGAAAAATTTAGCCCATCCCTACCCCAAATCTTTTTAAATATCTGTATTATAAAAAATGCTGGGTTGTTTTGTATATATATAAATATGGACTAACCCAACTGTTGGGTTAAAAATTTAATTGAAAAATTTAATGCAATAGTTTGGTTAGTCCATATTTGACCCAACATTGGTTTAAAACAACCCAGCATTTTTAGAGTGTATTTATTTTCTTTTTTTTTTTTACATCAAAACATTAATTATGCATTTGTAACTGCAGGTTAAATACATGCATGTCCTGCATTAAACAGTCACTTTAAAGGCATCTACATGCCACTTCAGATGCAGCTTATGTGCCACTTCTGCATTGCAATCAAAAATTTTGTTGATATTGATTTAATTTGATTGGTAGTTGCCCTTTAGAGTCTTGCTAACTGAATTTATTTATTAAATTTAAGAATTTGACACAAAAGATGATGGATTTAATTGGGATAAAAAAGGGGGCAGCCGTGGCTTGATGGTTAGGAGGTCGGGCATGTAACAGAAAAGTTGCGGGTTCGAGTCCCAGGTCCGGCAGGGATTGAAGGTGGGGGGGAGTGTATAACCAACGCTCTCTCCACCCTCGATACCACGACTGAGGTGAGTCCCTTGAGCAAGGCACAGAACCCCCAACTGCTCCCCGGGCACCGCAGCGATAGCAATGGCTGCCCACTGCTCCAGGTGTGTGTGCACTTGGATGGGTTAAATGCAGAGCACAAATTCCGAGTATGGGTCACCATACTTGGTCACGTCCTTTTCTTTTTTTTTTTTTTTTAAATTGGTAAAATCTAAATCTAAAGGTAAAATGCCTATGGAAGCTAAAAATAGAATATCCACAAAAAAAATTGTTGTCAACAAAATTTCAGAAAATCTTAAGATATCATTTTTTTGTCAGTATCTCACACCCCATTATCCCACACATTTGACATGCACGAGACTCAAGCTTAAGGTTTTATCACAAAATCACACTCAGTCTCTGAAAATTGATGAATACAAGGATGCGGGAGAGTATTTGAATGAGAATGCCATCATTGAAATTTAAATGCAGAAATTTAGACAATGTAGAAATACATTGTAGAAATGGTTTCTGTTTCTTTCCCACACTCCCTCTAAACACCTGTTCTGGGAGAACGGGAATGCAGATTGGTTTGTAGCAGCAGCAAATGTGCAGGTACAGCTATCCACTGTAATTATGAAAATGTAGGGGACTTCAAAGTCCCAAAAATACATGCAACTACATACCCTTTCTTTATTTTCATTGCATGATTTTAACTTGGAGGTTGTACACTTTCCATAATGTAATATATAGCCACATCAAATTATCTAGTAAGCAAGCCTAAAATTTGTAAAAAAGAGTTCAACTGAAATGTTATAAATAATTGTAAATCCCATTAACCAGTATACTTAAAGGAACTGTATTAGTACTAATACAGAAAATACAAATTTATATTTTTGTGTTGAAAACTAGCATGCACAAGTGACAAAAGTACATACATCTGTTTCATGCTTGAGAGCTGCTGAGTCATTTAGTCATAGAAATGACTGAGTAAATGAGTGTAAATGTCAGCATCATCATTTATGTCTAAATGATTTAAGTGTGTCAGGTAAAACATGAGCTCAGCTGTGTAATCCAATAGGCCTGCTAGTTTATTTTGACCATTAGTTCTGGTTGGTGGCTGCTGTAAATATTTGGTAGATGCAGCATTATGTTTCGGGTTTAAAGGTGCAGCAGTCAAATAGTTAGGAATGCATAAGTTGTTACTTAATGCTCAATTACACTACAACTACTTCAAAGACTTCAAAGTCACCACCGCAGACCTTTAGTCAGGTTTGATGCCATATTAAATTGAATGTAAATGAAAACAAAGCTGTGAAGGATAGACTTCACTTGACACTGCAAAGGTTAGAACTTTCCACTTTGAAACTGTTTCGTGGAGTTTTTGTTCTTTTTGTCCAGAAAGATGTTTTGTTACCTAATGATCAATATGTTGTTAAACAACACTACAATCCATCAAACGTCCTGTACTTCTATCCTCCACAGCCTTGTTTTTAGTCCTGTCAAAAATTAAATGTAGTGCTAGCCTGACTAAGGTCTATCAAGATTCATCAACTCTTAGAGGCTTAAAAAAACATTTTTCCTGAAGTTTGAGCTTAGTTTGCAAGAGTATGGCTGATGATGCTAGACAGAGAAACTTTTGGAGCAATGTTAGCAGGCAACCACGTGAGACACAGGACCCACGACCCATCTAAAGTATCCAGATATGAATTTGTTACCCATTCAAGCAACATTTCTCAAAAAAAGTTGTCTGGCAAAATAAAGTTGCCCTGTGTATCAGCCTAACACAACAAGTCTGTGAAAGCAGACTAGTGAGTAGATAAGTTTACCTGTTTAGCGTGATGATGTTAAATGTCCCCAACAGCCTCTGTAGTCCCATTTAGCCACTTCTCAGTGACCACCAAGTAAATGCTTAAAAGAGGTCATCGGATGGCCATTTTCCACAAGTTGATATGATACCTTAAGGTCAAAAAAATCTATAACATACTTTGGTTAAAATTTCTCAATGGTAATGTAAAACAACACCTTTTTTACCTTATCAAAAACAGTTCTGTTTATAGCGATTTGGTGCATGTCCCTTTAAAAGAAGAAGTCCACTTCCAAAAGATAGATTCACATATAATGTACTCACCCCCTTGTCATCCAAGATGTTCATGTCTTTCTTTCTTCAGTCGTAAAGAAATTGTTTGTTGAGGAAAACATTTTTTCCATATAATAGACTGCTATGGTGCCCTGATTTTGAACTTCCAAAATGCAGTTTAATGCGGCTTCAAACGATCCCAAATGCGGTTGTAAAGATCCCAGCCGAGGAAGAAGGGTCTTATCTAGCCGAACGATTGGTTGTTTTCATTTAAAAAATAAAATTGAAATACTTTTTAATCTCAAACGCTCGTTTTGCCTTGCTCTGCCTGGACTGTTTTTGTTGCGGTTCATGACATTTTGGAAGTTCAAAATTGGGGCACCATATCGGTCTGTTATATGGAGAAAAATCCTGAAATGTTTTCCTCAAAAAACATAATTTCTTTACGACTGAAGAAAGAAAGACATGGATATCTTGGATAAAATAGTCTACTGGTGTTATACCTTCAGTCATTTTAAATTTGAATTACCTTGAGTTTTTTTTTTTTTTTTTTTTTTTTTTTTTTTTTTTTAAAGCATTTTCCTTACCTTATTTCTTAACATATAATACATATGACAAGTTTGTACAAGTTGTAGCTTATGCATCTTTTCTGCATTTAACAAGGGATTTATTTATTTATATTTTTTTAACATTTACATCATGTTGACAAATTCATGTGTGGTGCACTTGGAATAGAAATGTCTTTAACTAGAGACTTATTAAAGAATTTTCAAGTTGACAGGTTAAAAATCATTAAAAAAAAAAAAAAAAAAGTTCTGAGAAAATTAAGATTTTAAGTTTTTGCCATATTGCCCAGCCCTACAATGACCCCTTTAAAAATTTCTCAAGGGGATTTTATTGGAGTAAAAAAAAATGTGTAGAAAAAAAAAATGTGAAGGAAAAACCATTGTCTTCAGGAAAGTGCTAAAATGCTATTTTTGAATTTTGACCTACAAAAATGTCATTCCTGCAGCACTTGGCAGTTATATTCCAATCAGTCACTGATATTGGTCAACCCCTAGACGGAACCTCTTAAAGGGATAGTTCACCCAAAAATGAAAATTCTGTCATTAATTACTCACCCTTATGTCGTTACAAACCCGTAAGACCTTTCTTCATCTTCGGAACACAAAGATATTTTGATGAAATCTGATTGATGAAATCACACATTTGTGTGGTCAGAATGCAAGCTTCTACCTCACATGATGTCACATGGACTATTTTAAAGATGTGCTTACTACCTTTTTTGTGTTGCGAAGATGAATGAAGGTTTTACGGGATTGGAAATGAGGGTGAGTAATTAATAACAGAATTTAGATTTTTTTGGTTGAACTAACCCTTTAAATGCTGATGAAATGTCTCTCCGGAGTGAAGTAATGTGTCTCAGTGTTTTGGCGAATGGCTGTTCAGAGTGAAGACTATGGGTCCGGGCTGAGCGAGAGGGGAGCAGATGTTGGCGTGCGGCTCATGGCCGATTTTCCCGGGGGAGGGCAGAAGTGTAGAGACTGGAGGTGTGAGTCGGACAGCGCCCAGAGTAATTACACTAATTGACACTTCACCCCACACGTACACACACCCCTTCCCCGGGGGCCAATCAGAAGACTGCCTTTGAGAGCAGGGGACAGGCCTGACACAGGTGCTGCCTGCCTTTGTATTATGGCCGTAATTGCAGTGGTGATATTTGTCTGCGTGTTTCTCGCACAGACACGCATTCTCTGAAGCCCATTAAGCCTACAGGTCCTATTGAGAACAGCGTTCCTTTGAAACCATCAGGGTCCCTGCACACTACGCAGGGGTGCGGGATGCCGTCCAACACAAATAATGAGAGGACACATGACCGCTTCTGTGGAAATGGCAACCCTCAGGGACCTCTGTGTATGTGTGCGTGTGTGTGTTTTTATTGTGGGATTGCCCGTCTGTCACATATTTTTCCATGCATTATCTTGTAATAACCATGCATGAGTGAATAATTAATTAAAACTATTTTATATTCAGTGCTAAGATGAGGCTGTGAAGACAGTTCTTAATTGAAGAAGACGATGCAGCTGATGTAAACAGAGTTACCCGAGAGCAAATATCAGCTATTGCTTTGAAGTCAAAGCATAATTGACTGTAAATCAACTGTAAAATGTGTTTTCAACCATGTTTTTGGACGTGTGTTAGTGTAATGTTATAGTACCATAGTATTCTTAGTTTTCTTGGAGTACAAGTATATGGTTACTGAGTGCATCTCACAAAACCAAAACCATCAAAAACGTCAGAAATTCTAAATATATTTTCTGTTTTGCATGAATAAAATGAGGGATCTTGTAAAAAACTTCCTAGTGTAAAAAGGAACAAAAATCAAATTTTTATTACTGTAATATGAAAAAATGTTGCTGTTTGAAGTACACATCTCTTTCCTTACCTCTCCCTTTCTCATTTGCCTTAAAGTGTCCAGTCTAAGGAGTACCAGGATGTATTAAGACAGGTGACCGCAGTAGTGAATCGGCATCAGAAGGATTTGATCCCTGGAATGCCGCAGCTCAACATGTGTGACCTGGCTGTCATGGTGAGATGATTATTGGTCGACTGATACTGTCACTTTAAAGTGTTACGCATTTGCATAGGTTTCAACAGATCAGATTTAACCTTTAACCTTAGTTTTCCATTGGCCATGATCATATCAAATAAACATTGTTCATTTTTAACAGGCATCTTTTGATTTCAAACCTGCTATTAGTACATTTCTTAAATCAAATAAAATGGTACAATAGACCTGTCAAGCTTAAGCCTTTTATGTTTTCCATGTTTTTTTTTTATTTTTTTTTTTATTTTGATGTATACACAAATGAATTGATATATATATATATATATATATAAAATTTAGTTAGTGTGCTGTTTATTATCAGCCTTTCTGTTACAGCAAAATTGTCCTTATTTTGTTCCATTAACACACTGGAAGATTGTTTAGGTTCACAGTAGACAAAAGGCATCTTTTAACAGCTAGTGGTGCAACAGCTCCCTCACGTGTTCATGTGTGTTCTCATCCTCCTCAGAACTGGAGTCCTCCTGGCTGTGAGAAGTTGGGCAAATGTCTTCAACCCCCAGAGTCAAATCCATATAAGTGTGACTGGCCACATTAATTTAGTTATCCATAAGAACTTTTATGAAGACGTCTCTCGCAGTCAGATTACATTTTAAGGATCTTTTAAAATGATTTTTTTGTGTTTTCTGTGTGACTGTTACTTAAATGTATTGTTTTACACAGGAAAGGGGAACAAAATCTGATTTTGATATTAAAAAGCAGTGATTTAGTGTAGTTCTCATTTTAGGATATTAAGTGTCTATGAGTATTGTTTAAGAAAAAAATAGTACAAAATTTTGTACCAAAAAATAAGTTAAAAAATAGCTTAACAAACGCATTGAAACATCTACTGACAGCTGCCTGGAACTCACTGGAGCTCAGTTACTGACTGACAGACAGACAGTAACAAAATTACCAAAACACACTATAATCATTTCGTATTTATGTTTGCCAAAACATAAATTAGACTATACATGATTGTGCAATTTTTCATTAAGTTAAACAATTAATTGTACGGTTTAAATTTATATTGACTTGTACAATGCATTTAAACCATTGTCAACTCTTGAATTTTTTCTAAAGGTGCAATAAAATATTTTAAAAACTCACATGTGACTGTGCATTTGACAGAATCTTTGATAATTTTAGTTAATACCCTGCTATAAAAAGATAAAGCTGGCTGGTTTTAGCTGGTCATCCACCCTGGTCTAAGATCAGATTTAACCTTTAACCTTAGTTTTCCATTGGCCATGATCATATCAAATAAACATTGTTCATTTTTAACAGGCATCTTTTGATTTCAAACCTGCTATTAATCTTTGTTAATTTTAGTTAATACCCTGCTATAAAAAGATAAAGCTGGCTGGTTTTAGCTGGTCATCCACCCTGGTCTAAGATCGTCATAGCTGGTCAACAGGCTGGTTTTAGAGGGGTTTTAGCCACTTTCTTAGCTGGTCAGGCTGGGAGACCAACTAAAACCAGCTACTTCCAGCTTAAACCAGCCAACCAGTTCAAGCTGATTTTAGCTGTTTGTTTGTTTGTTTGTTTGTTTTTTGTTCATTGTTAGTTCATATTAGTTCACAGTGCATTAACTAATGTTAACAAACACAACTTGTGATTTTAATAATAATGCTGAAATTAACATGAACTAAGATTAATAAATGCTGTAAAAGTTTTGTTCATTCTTATTTCATGTTGACTAGTTAACTAATGAACCTTATTGTACAGTGTTACCGAAATATTTATTAATTATTTAAAGATGATCCATATTTTTAAAAGCAAAGTAATTGCTTGGTCTCCTGTGTAGAATCTGTTTGTTTTTCCCACTACAGATGCAAGATCTACAGAATCCGCTGGGATTTTGTTCTTTGGTCCCATGACAGTGCACCCCTCCTCCTTTGTTAAGGATGGAACGATCCTGTGGCTTTATATGTGAATAACATCTATAGTAAATTATTTGTATCATTAATTATATTTATGTTATCATGACAAGGTAATTTAGCCCACCTTTTACATAATCTTTTACCACGTCATTTATTAGTGACATTTCCATTTCAATAATAATAATAATAATAATAATAATAATAATAAAATAAAAATAAAGAAAATTACATAAAAAGATGAAAATGTTTACAAAAGTAATACATTTAACAGCTTTCTTTTTTGTCAGATTGTAAATAGATTTTAGGTATTGCTTAACTTTTGGTAACAATGGTTTATAATACTTATATACTTGCATTTATGTAACTTTGCCAGCAAAAGTAACAGATTAATCAAATAATATTCCTTATGGAATGACGTGATAATTGAAAAAACAAACAAAACAAAGTTGAAAGGTGGGCAAGATATGATCTCTAACAAATGAGCAGAAATCTGACCAAAAATTAGTAAGGACAAAATAAATGAAAAAAAACGTTTCTGTGTGTAGACCACAAAATGTACATAGTACAATATCACAGTTAAATCTGTTTGCAAGGAAATAGTTACAGGGATAGTATTTATGAATGAGTTTGAAAGTAATTTCTTTTACTTCATTTGTGACTAAGTATTTATGAGGTAGTTTCCAGATTTTATGCCATATCAAACCATCAGCGTTTTTAGACCACGTTACCTGATTGGCATACATCACAGGTTTAGGGGAGGTCTTTTTTTTTTTTTTTATCCCCAACCACATTTTTAATAAAACTGGTAGCCGTTCCTTTATTTTGAAATTCATCAGCAGTGTCTCCTTGCTTAGAAGCTTTGCTATGTTCATGGTTTCTCACTCCATAGAACATTTTTACGGAATAACAGGTATATTACCATCAGAAATAAATCATTATTTTTCCCCAGATGGTTTCAAAATAATATTAATTGTATCCTTTGCTTATTTGATGACTCAGGAAATATTGAGCAATTTATGACATACCATAGTTTCCCAATTCCTCCAAAATAGTTTAATAAAGTGGTTGAAGCAATTCCACCTGGATTAATTCACCTTGTTAAAAGTCACTCTTTATTTATTCCAAGGAGTTCACTTGTTACTCGGTCTACTTTGCTATAGAAAGCCGTTGATCTGTTAGACAAGAAACCTTGGTTGATGATTTAGACTGGAAAAGAACTTGGCTCTTACCTGGGAAATACTGTATTTCTAATAAAGCAAAGGAAACACATTTTTAAAATTTTACATAAAATATATCCTGTTAATTCTAGTTTCTAAATATTCAGACATTGACAGCTCATGCTCTTTTTGCAAACAAACAGAGGAGACTTTAGTACATTTTTTCTTTTGATTGTCCTTTATCCAAGCAATTTTGGTCTGACCTAGGTTCTTTTATATTTGATTCTGCCAGTGTTTTTTATTATAATAATACTAAAAAATAAACCCTTGGAACATACTATCAATTTTTTTTATTTTTATATGGTAAATTTTTCATACACAAACAAAAATTCGCAAATAGTTACCCATCCTATCCCCCTTTTAAAACTGAACTAAACGCATTTCTAAAATCTCTTCATCTTATACAGAATAAAAAACCCTAAGATTCTTGAAATATTTTACAGAGGTATTTAAAGAAAATCCATGTATTTAGATGCTTTCCTTATGTGCTCTTGTTTGAATATCTTTGTAATATCATTGTAATGTCATTCTCATTGTGGTGTTTTTATTTGTTATTCTTTATTTTTATTAATTTATTTATTTTGGTAACTTTTTTATTTTATTTTATTATTAATGCCTAAGCGTTTGTGTTTGTCGTCTGTTTAATTTATTATTACTGGTTATTATTTTATAGTTTTGTATGTGATCCCTTGGCTAGGTTCTTATACTGTTTGTTCAAGCATTAATATATATATATATATATATATATATATACTTTTGCTATGCTTTTTTTTTCAGTTACATTTATTTTGTAATTATGTACATATTAATACAAATATATACATCTCACAACAGAAGTAGAAAAAGGGTATACAGAGAGAATAATAATAAAATAAAAAAGAAACACACAAAAGAACAAGTGCATGTACATGAGTAAAAAAGGATCTTTGCCAGGGATCCCACTTTTGCTATGCAGAGACCTCAATCTTACATTTAATGACGTAAATGTCATGTGGTGAGGAAGTGTGTGTTATTGGTTGACCTGAGCACGTGGACAACTTCCCGTCTCAGTCCAAATAGTCCCAGCGCGTGTCATGGCAGAGAAACTGGATCTTATCTCTAAGTGCGTTAGAACTTTCCAGGATTTCCCTACAAAAGGGATTCTATTCTAGTGAGTATTCATATACAATATCATTTTATCATTTTAATAATGAGCGTATCGTTAATAAGCGTGTGGAATAAAGCGGAATACGGATTTGGCAGTAACACATGCAGTTTCATATAGTTTCTGTTTGTTTGCAGTGATATATGTCCGATTTTGAAAGATCCGAAGGCACTGGCTGCAGTGACAGATCTGTTTGAGGAGCATGTGAGGCACACGTACCCTCAGGTGGATCTTATAGTCGGTAGGAGTGCATGTTGTACATGTGTATGGCACCCGTGTTACAAAGTTCAAAACGTTGCAAAACTCCTTTTTTTTTTTTTTTTTTTTTTTTTTTTTTTTTTAAGGTTCAATCCAAATGGGATCCTAAAGGATAACTGATTAAATAAAAATCTTTTTTTTTTTTAAATATTGTTTATTGTTTCTATTCGATAGTGTGTTATTGTGTAATACCTATTGTTCATTTGGAATTACAAAACCGTTATATCACATAAAGATCCTGGATTAGAGGACCTTCCTGATAGATTTGCTTAGAATTCCTTGTGATGTCATGCAAGGACTTTTTATCCTATTGGTGATCATAATGGTACTATTTGGAAATTATTATGCTGCTGCATAGCAACACCCTAGCAAACACTTACCATGTATTTCCACTGGCACGTAGCGAGCAGAGCGTTGTGGGCGTTTTCAATTCATTCCTGTGGAAGCTGAGCTTAAACGCTTGCGCAGTGCGTTTACGCTTAACTTCCATAAGAATGAATGGAAAACGCTCGCTTCGCCCTGCTCGCTACGCTGTAGTGGAAATACGGCGTTAGACTACCTTAGCAACAGTCTAGCAACCATCCAGAACACTTTAGGAACTGGCTAGCTTCCAACCAGAACATCTTAGAAACTGTACACCAACAATCTAGTAACAATCCTGCAACCACCCAGAAGCAGAGACATTGAGAAACAGAGTTGCAACACCACAGGCTATAGAAATACAAAGATGGTTCACTCCTGTACCAGGGCTCGAAATTAACTTTTTTACTTGGTAGCACTGGTGCTCCCAAGTTCAAAAAGTTAGGAGCACCGAATATATATTAAGGAGCACCACAACTGCCAATTGAGAGGAACAGCCAGCAACATCCTGATGATTAATAGTTTCACCAGTCAAATGGGCTGATTTTGAAAGCCTTTTTTTTTTTTTTTTTTTTTAATTATTTATTGCATTAAAGGGACAAAAAAGAATGAAAATATGAGTACATGAAGCCAAGATGGCAACCACTGCATTTTTAAACTTAATTCACACAAAGATGCTGCATGCATGAGCCGTTTCTAATTTAAATTAGATATCTGAAGCGAAAACAGAATGGTCTGACAGACTATAGCTTTGTGTTATGCTACATAAAACACCTGGGCCAAACCACACATGAATGATAACTTAATCAGCTCACTGTATCGGCTCACTGTATCAGCTCACGGCAGTCATATACTGTGCAGTACTTAGCGAAAGTTTTGTAAAGAAATGAAAACAAGTGGCACCACAACAATTACTAGCACTCGCACAAATGCTCCCAAATATATTTTGAGGTTGCACAGATTAAATTCCGGGAGCATATGCAACCAAAACGGTCGCAATTTCGACCCCTGTATACTTACGAATAAGAGAAACTGCAAAGCACAATATAGCGGAATAGTCCCGCCTTCTAAATGAAATAGCCAATTGCTGATTGGTAAAGTGTTGCGTCACTGCAGCGTCCGTTAAAAGCTCTAGCCTGAAAATAAACTTTTTAAGCGCTATTTAATCATAAGAAAAAACATTCATGGGGCAGTTCATTTCAGATTTTGTTGCCGATTTGAAATATGTCATTTAATTGCAAGTTCAGCAAGCAGTTTTTGAGATTTCAGGTTTCCCCTATTTATTTAGATGGGACTTGGTCTTACACGAGCTGCCTGGCGGTGTTGCGAATATGGCCGCTGAGTGAACAGACTTTCCTTGAAAGGGACTTTGACAACACTCCCATAGGCTTCCATAGGAACTAAGGAATGCTGAAGTAACACATCATGGAGAAGCCAATATTTCCAAACAGCCAGTAGTTCCAGCATTGAAGCCCATTCAGTTCAGTGTGTCTCAAGAACACTTGCCGATAAATTGAAGAAATTACTCCTTTCGGAAATGGTATTTTATGAAGCATGTTATAGTTAATGTTTATCATTAGATAATAGACAGTTATACTATAATTGCAGTTGGATAATGTGAGAAACTCCTTAATAGCGACCATAACCAGATGCTAGTTGTCATATTTTTAGGTTAGTCTTTCTGCAATCTTTCTCTCCCTGTAGGCTGCCCATTCAAGGAATTTCACTGAATGCAATTGGTTGCCTTTTGTTAATTAAATAATTAACTTGGGGGTTAAATTCCATATTTGCTTGCCTTTTGTAATATTCACTTATGTTGTATGCTTGTGTGATTACTTGTGAGTAATTACCCTTTTTAAATTTGACATAAATAATAAATCGAAACTTATAAAAATCAAGTGTTTGATAATATACATTCAAATGCAAAACCTAAACAAAAATAAGTAGTTATAATGAGTCAAGTGTATAAACGAGTCAAGGCTTGTTTGCGAAACTAGAGTAGAGCTAAATACATATAGGCTATATTTATTAAACAGCTATACATGCATCTAGTGGTTATGCAATGGCATTACATGTTAATATTATTTTTCTAGCCACCAAAAACCTCTAATTTGCCTCTTTGCACTTGAATTTAAAAACTTTTTCTCTATTTTAACCCTAAATACTTCACTAATTGTAATATAAATATTAAGCATGTTAGAAAATGTTATATTTTAAACGTTCATTCATGGATCATAGTTATTGCACATTATTTATTATCAAAAATCTCCTTAAAATATTAACTAAATAGAACTGAACTAAAATATAATACAATTATTTAAGTAATTAAAAGTTTCCCTTAAGGTGTTTGGTTACATCTGACTGCCAAGGAGTATGGGAACATATTAATGTTGTCTCTTTATCACTTCCCAAAATAAAATGCTATTGTAAATTGTTATCACAATCAGTGCACATTATGTTTTAATAATTATTCTAAATTGCTGTGAATATAGTGAAACTGCTGTCTATCTGACTTAAACCCATTCAAACATATTAACAGCGTGGAGTTGTTTGGAACTATCGAGAGTTCCGTGAACCATGTGGTGGCGAGATCAAAGATGTCGCAGCTCCGTTTCTCATTGGCTCTGCCCAGAGCACCTAACATCCACCCAGAACACCCTAGAAACCACATAGCAACCACTGCCATTAAGCATTAATACTTTTAAAACTACTTCAAGCTGGTCAGGCTTTCTCAAGCTAATATCAATTGAAAAACATTATATTTAGTTGTTTAAAACAACTTGTCTTTTAAGGAACTGTTGGATAATTTACTATTTTTGTCCCAGAATTTCTGACTAGCAAGAGATTGCAAGTAGAGTATCGTTATAGTGATGTTGTTGTTTTTTTTTTATCTGCTAGGACTTGACGCTCGAGGATTTCTATTTGGGCCGCTTTTGGCTCAGAGATTAGGTGTAGGATTTGTTCCAATCAGAAAAAAAGGAAAGCTTCCTGGCCTAACATCATCAGTAGCTTATGGTCTTGAGTATGGAAAGGTAACTCCATTTTATAAATTACTCAATATCACATCTAGTCTATGTGCAGTTAGAATGCAAACGTCTGTTCATTATGTAATTTAGCAGTATTGTTTCAGGCTGAGGCAGAGATGCAGGAAGATGCTGTTTCTGCGGGACAGAAGGTCCTGATCATTGATGATTTACTGGCTACTGGAGGTGAGTGAGACTTTAAACCTGTGTACTTAAAAGCGATCATGAACTGAGAAATAACCCTTGAGTGTTTTTTTTTTTTTTTTAATATATATAACATATAACAGGTCAATTAAAACATCTTGTAAGTTTCAGAACTCCAAACGTTCTTGTTAGTGTAAAAACAGCTTTTTTGAATCCAAGCTCAGAAAACGACTCATTTTGGAATGTTCCACTTTATGACGTAATAGTGAGGAGAAACCCCACCTCTGCTTCTACATCATTGCCTCTTTAGCAACGCTGAGTAGCGCAAATGCTTGGAGTATGTCAGAAATAGAACAAGATATCAGTTTGCTGTCAGGGATCTATGTCAATCCATGCCCCATCCAGTGTAGATAGATAGATGGATATAGAGATAGATCTAGCATCTATCTTAATAAGTGTCATTTTAAAATAGTCATTTTAATAAGTGATATAAGTTAATAACTGTTAGCCAATGATAGTGTTTACTTGCTAGTTTTGAATGCATCCTGCCTATAAAAACAAGACCATTCTGCAGAGAAGCTCAAAAACAGGATAGAAAACAGCCTATTACTTCTAATTTATGTGTTTTATAAGTGAACTTCAGAGTACATTATAAAATAATAACAAAAATGTAGTTCATGAACCCTTTAAGCTATACTACAGCTTAATTACTATATATACACAGTGCTGGGTAGTAACAGATTTGGATGATGCAGTCATATTCCAATCATTAAGTATTTGTAATTGTTTTATATTATTTAAAAAAAAAAAACTCACAATCATACTAGTTACTTTTTTATTGAGTACATGATTACATATTATTCACACAATAGCATTAATTCTCTTGAATTCTTTTTTTTACCTTTTAAATTTGCCTTCTAAAAAGCTTTATGTATATAATAGATAATTCTGACTTTTTCTCACAATTGTGAGATAAACTCACAATTTTGAGAACGATCATAATTGCGAGATATAGTCACAATTCGGACTTTTCTCAGAGTTGCATGATATGAACAATTGCGAGAAAGTCAGAATTGTGAGAACTCATAATTCTGACTTTCTTGCAATTGTGAGTTTGTCACAATTTGGACTTTTTCTCGCAATTGTGAGTTTGTTTTTGTTTTCTGCAATTCTGACCTTTTCTCAGAATTGTGATATAAAAACTTGCAATTGTGAGTTATAAAGTAACATTTTTTCAGCGGCAGAAACAGGTGTCCATACCAACGCCCTGCAGTTATTTGGGGGAAAAAACAGTCTGGCAAACCCTGGCATAATGTAGTTTAACACACTTCATTATGTTGATAGAGAATGGAATGTTGATGTTGTTTTTTTTTTGTTCTCTTTAATATCAAAACGGTACAAGATTTGTCAACTCAAGGTGGTAAATAAGTTAGGTCAAAATTAATCTGTACTAACTGCAGTTTTCATCATGTATTTTGAAATCAGTGACAGACTAAAATTTACAACAAATCTACTCAGAGCTGTGTATGTACACTGTATATACATATAAAACGAATTCATAACCAACGCATTCAACTCAAATATCTAAACTTTTGACTGAAAGTGTATTTTTACACCAAGCTGGGCAGTTGTTGATTCATCATGCCTAGAGTTCAGTTTAATGTACCAACAGCAACCATGTAAGTTCTTTTTTTTTTTTTTCTTCTTCTTCTTTTCTTCCTTTTAGGAACCCTGCATGCAGCATGTGAGCTGATCAAACATCAGAAGGCAGAGTTGCTGGGCTGTTTGGTGGTGATTGAACTGAAGTTTCTCAATGGATCAGAAAAGCTGCAATCAACCCCTGTGTTCTCACTAATACAGTATTGACAGTACTACTGCTTGCATGACGTAGTCTGTTTTATCTTGGCTGTCTGAGAAGAATTACATAATATTTACATTATGGTTTATAGTTCAGGAATATTAAGAAATTCCAATTTTTATAGTACTGCTTAACCCTTTGAGGGTTTGATGGTTTTAATTCCATTATGAGAAATGACAAACTCAAAAAAAAAAAAAAAAAAAAAAAAAAAAAACAGGCTGAAATCACATACAGCGTAGGTGCAATCAGTATTCAGCTGCTAAATAATCCCCTACGTTTCATATATTGTGAAAGTAATCTCACCATACCACATTGTCATTACTGTGATCTTCAGTAATCCTCTCATTTGAAGTTCACTGGACATTGCTTCTAGATACTTTTCAGTTAACTGTTTTATGAATACATGGACATGTCACTTTCCACATACTGTTTTTCTGTTGTCATACACAAGTAGAAGTATGTGACTGCAGATGCAGTTACAAAGGTTGTATACAGACTTATATAGCTTGTGTACAGACTCTTGAGCTTCCAGTTTGTGAATATGAAACACTGTTGCTTGCATGAACTTGTTTATTGTAAATGAAATATGCACATTGGTAACAAAGTTACCAAAGATGCCAACTTAAGTAGATCTAACTTTTTACATGTCTACAGTTATGAACAGTTATTGTCAAGATGCAAAAGCACAAAATTCACAGTCTCATACAACGGAAACAGCAGATAAAAACGTAGTGACCGCCAAACTCTAAGTAGTCTTGTAAAATACGAAACTGACTGAACATACATTAAAAAGTCACTGTGTCATCTAAGAGTTAAAATCCAGGCATAATCCATAATAAAATATTGCACATGGTATTTTCTCAACAGTCTCGTTTGAAATTCCTCAAACACGCTCTTCTTCCTTCATCTTTTGGTTCAGTTTGTCCAGCACAATGTTCAGATCCATAGTCTTATTCAGCTTTAGGTACATATCCTTTCTGATTGGATGTACTGTTAGCCATGCAGGTGTCAACTCGGCCAGCAGGCGCAGATGTTTCTCCATTTCATCTAAATTAAAAAAGATTTAAGGAAAAAGATAATAATATGAAATGATTATGAAAACCACTTTTTAAGAACTAAAACTAGTTAATAATATAAAAAATAAAATGTTCTGAATCTTTGTGCACTCATCACAATTAGCGATCAAACTTAAAAGGAATAGTCCATTCAGGATGTAGATTAGTTTCTTAATCAGAACAATTTTGGAGACATTTTGGTCATACGTAACTTCAATTGATTGTGACTTTTTGTCAGCCATTTGAACCCAATCTGAAGGCACACACTGACTGCACAGAATCTGTTGGTGAGCAAGTGATGTAACGCTAAAATTTAGATGAAGAAACACTCATCTACATCTTGGATAATCTAAGGGCGAGGACATTTTTTGCATAATTTTTGGGTAAACTATTCCTTTAATGTGAGGAAGACTGTGTGTGGTGTGAAGTTGCTCTCAAATAATGTCTTAAAAGGCAGCTCAGTAGGTTTTAAAACAACTATGGTCTCAGATAAAAACCTGAGGTGGGAAAACAGCAAACATCTGTACTAACCAGAACTGAGAGGAGATCGGTAACTAGCGATCATGCGGTTGCAGGCGAGCTCCATGATGAGGGCCGGCTTTTTTTCTGCTACAAATACATTTCGCAAGATTCTGGCCAACTCTGGCAGCCGTGACATCATCGACAGGCGCTGTTCCTGCTGTGGGTTCCGTGTCATAGTGGCATGCAGTTTCTGAGCCTCTTTAGCACGAATCTGAATCAGAGAGAAGAAGAAAGAAAGAAAAAAAGAAAAAAAAAAAAGAAAGTTGATAAGATTTTTACCATTTCATAGCATTTGGGACTGAAAACTACTGTGTGCGACTACGGAAAAAAAAATATATATATATTTTTTATTATTTATTTATGGGCACTAGAGCGACTGACCTGATCAGATTTGTGTTTTGTGCTCAGGGGAGTGTCGAACGTTTCTACTTAAGCTTTTTTGTAGGGTTGAGTAATGGAAGATAGATATCTTTTGATTCCTTGAACAATGTTACTCAGAATTCATTCACTGCTCAAAAAACCTGCTTTGTTCAGTGCCAAGTTCTGTAAGCACATGAATCCTCTAATTATAACAAATAAAGAGATTCACTGTGCAGTATAGAGAGCTTCGTTGATAATGGAACTTCATGAGATCACAAACTAAGGAGATTGACAACTTTTGTTGATTTTAAGGGAGTTTGCAAATGTGGTACTGATTCAATACAACAGTTCAATAAACAAGTTGTTAATATTAAGTGACTTACACTGTCTGACTAGAACACTATTGTCTGATTTTGCTCCATTTCATCAAGAATGGTTTCAAACAGTCACAGCTGTGACTCTCTAAAAGCAAACACAGCGGTGTTTAGTTTATGAATGAGCGTGCATTTTTTAAACGAATCTAGTGAGTCAGTGATTCATGATTACCCATTCATAAAGACAGTCACTTGCTTAATTTCCTGAATGTATCAGCCTTTCAAACGAATCAATTATATGAATGATCTAGTGATTTTAGTTTTTAGACTTTCATGAAACCCTGGACTACTTTTTCTGAGATTTTAGCAGAGGTGTTTGTGTTGCACATCATAAATGTTAACATCATTACAATGTTAACATCCATTAATTTGAACTGTTGGAGAAAACTTGTTAATTTTGACCTTTTTTTGCACCATTTTCATCTTTCAGGTTTAAAATCTACATTGTGCGGATGTCAGTTTGTGACGTGGCAACGGACTATAGTACTTCGATGACACGTTGGGGTCTCAATTATTCAGGAGGCTGCGTTTTCTTATCCTAGGAGAAGACTCTTTGCCTAATTATTCATGACAGCGTGTCGATTTGCTATGACAGACGCTATGAGACTGCATATAATATTAACTGAGAGAAACGTTCATGGATTGAAGGAGTGTGTTTGTTTTTGTTTGTTTTGTAAGAGTTCGGCACAAACGCGATTAGTTCATAGAGAGTGTAATGCGGTTTTTACAACTCCTTGACGCAACCCATCAAAAGGATTAGAAACTGCAAAATAAGCCTTAAAAGTTTAGAGGTGCAACAGCGTGTTCATATGTTTGAGTGCAAATGGCTGTGCATTTGTGTTGTTAACTCAATGGGAACAAAATGAAACTGAACCCTTAGTTGACTCTCTCCCCTCTTCCCCCTCCGTGCAACGCCGCACCACGCCCACTTTTGCAGCATTTAAAACTGTGGTGAGAACTAACCAGTGCTGAAACAGTTTCATGACCCTTTAAAAATATAATTTCAGTTATTTAAATCACTTAATGTTTCTATATTCAAAAATGTAGATTTAAAACGATCTCAACATTTATGAATTTAATTGCACTCATACCACCTCTGAGCCTGGTTAAACATCTAAAAATTACACTTACAAGCCACTGTGCCACCTCTGCACTTTAAGAAGTCAAATATCACCTCGTAGTGGGAAGGCAAATTTTTTTTAATTAATTTTTGATCAGACGGCACTCCTGAATCTTTTGACTGTGAGCACAAGTGCTCCTAAAAAGAAAGAGCAAGCGTAAAGCCCTGAATGTATTATGAAAAAAAATATGTTTTTGACTCACCCTCTCCAGCAATGATTGAGAAACTCCTTTAAGGGCACTGGGTGTTTCTGCTGGCGTCACAACAGGTTTTTCTGAGGTCTCTGGCTCCTTAGAACATGCCGTTTCTGCTGTTTTTAAGGCCATGTTAGCCAAGGCTTTCTCCATCTAGAAAGATGACAACCCACAAGTGTCAGTGATTTATAAATCGTCACCAATCAACTTGTTTTTGAATGAAATGGCATTTTTACAGACTTGAAAACATGACTTTAAATATGTTTTGTGGCATGAATAAATGTGGCCTAAAACTACAGTTTAGTCTTACATAGCCATTTCTTTAAAAATAAATAAATAAAGAAACAAAAATTAAAATAAAATAAAATAATAATTAAAAATTTATCACATAAGATTTATCATCATCCTGCACATACTTGTTACTGATCCATACTGAAAAGGGGGATCCATAATTCCCCCAAAGAGCACAAAAACAAGATTAAAAAGTGCTCACCTTTGGTGTCATGAGAGCACGAGCTTTGTCCAACACTTCCTGAGCTGAGGTCAGTTTTTCAGTTTGGGGAGGCTGAGGCAAATCACTTGGCTTGATACTGGGAACCTCATCCACGTTGAATCTTGGATGCCAGCGGGAAAGTTTATCATCAGGGACGACAATGGGAGGGTTTAGGGAAGCCAGGAACGCCTGTATCCAACAAGACAATTAGAATGTACAAAAAAAAAAAAACAAACCTCAAAAACTCAAACTATTCTAGGTTTAGGAAATGCAAACAAAAGTACTTTGAGCCAAATCCTGCACTTACCTTGTGGTGTCCCTTCACGATTTCAACCAGATTTTGATGAAAAATGTGCCTTCTTTCCAAAAGACGAGAGGCTGACAACACTGGACGAGCACCGTTAAATTCTAGAGACAGAAACAGAAATTTTTGTTACTAAAAATTAAAAGACATTACGATTTTATTTCACTTAAGTGACAGAAAAACTCTCAAAGCTGCCCTTTTGTGCTTATTACATGTATGGGAAGATGGTTTGTGCACATTTTGTTCCCAAATTTATCTTAAAGGCAACTCGTACTAAGAGCAAATTCAGAGTTTAATGCAATAACGTTACATATTATTCACTGTAATGTTACCATTCCTAGAGTTTTTACCTTCATCAATGACTGGCTCCACCGTGAGCTGATAGCTGGACCTTTTTGCAGTGGCACTGAAAGAGGGAATGTTTTTCTCCTGACGAAAAGTGTAGGCAGAAGGGTACACAGCCTTTATCTGCCCAAGATGGTTCTCTTCAAAACGCCTGTGAAGAAAGCAAAAAATATGATTACCTTTGATAAGACTGACCACACTGTTATCCAGCAGCCTGACTGGCACATAAACATTTTAGCATAGGGTTTCATTCAGCCTCTTACTTGCGCATCATATCTTGAACCCCTTGCTTGACCTTGGCGAAAGTGACCGTCTCAGAGCGGTTGAACAGCATCCCGACTATGGTGTCCGTGCTGCGAAACATCTCAGCTAGAACTTTGTATTGGTAGGGCAGAGTAAGACCAGGCGGCACATCTTGGGCTAGAGTGTGGTAACGCTGATAAGCTGGGAGCTTCTCTCTGAAACAGAGAGATAGAAATTCAGAGGTTAAAATTTAAAAGACCAACACAAAGCATGTCCAGGGTATTTGCAGTATTTTTAAAAAACAAACAGAGAACTTTGAGACCTGCACAATATTAAATCCATGTCCATGCAAAATTAAAAAAAAAAAAAAAAAAAGGATAAACGCACGTTTAAAATACTGATGTTTTATTCAATATACACATATGTATCAAGACTGATGTGTGTAACAGTATATAAATACACCAAAATTAGAAGCTGATTGATATTATTGTGTCAGAAAAGTCCAATAATGTGTTTAAGGAAAGGCAATGAACAAATTATAGTGCCAAAACCAGTAAAACGTAAGATATTTAAAGCATTGATAATAAACGGATCATGAAGACTTAAAAGACCCAGGGGAACCCTAAACTCATCATAACAGATTAATAAAGCAAAACTTTTAAATGATTTTAAAAAGTCTAACAGGTAAAGTACATACAATCACATAAAATGAGAACTCCAATTTTGAAGTTACTTTTAGTGACCGAAAACAATGGCTCACTGGCTAGCAAACCTCACCTTTCCTCTGGTTCAGGCTCAGCCTGTGCCTCAGTAGCTTTAGCATCCTCCACAACTCGCTCTGCCTTTCTTTGCTGAACTTTGGCGGAGATCTCCCGGGCCGCATCGAGCCTCGCTTTCAGCTCCGCTAGTGCCGTCACGGGGGCAGGTGAGGGAGTCGTCACCGTTTCAGACTGTCCTTTCAGTTTTTGCAGCTTGGACTTCAATGCTGCCACATCCTCTCTTGTAAATGTTTTCTGAAAGAACAAAAGAAACTTGATTAATGACAGGCTCACAAACACCAGGAGGTTCCTGCACAGGTGTGACAACTCCCATGCGTTACCTTGCTCTTGGTTGTCCGTTTGGGCTTATCGTCTCCACTCGTTTTGTTTACAGGGGAGCTATTTGCATTATGATTAACAGTATTTTTGGACTCCTTGCTGGCAGTTTGTTGGGGTGCCTGAGGGGTGCTGTTAGCCAAGGGCTCATTGGTCTACATTAAAATAAGACAGACTGGGTTAGTAGTCATTAAACAACCAAACACACACAAATGCATTCACAGAACAGTGGCCTGTTGCATATACTGCTTAAACTAGTCTTATAAGTTAGTTATTTACATTTTCTACAAGACTGGTCTTAAATTTTTAAACTCAATTAAATAAAACGTTGACTGGTGTAAGTTAAATCAGTAATAGTTAGACCGATTACCGCTTTGTTAATGGCTAGTTAGTCAAACTAGTTAAGAAGACACGGTCGTAACATGGTGACTACGTTTATGCAAATGACACCAAAACACAAAAAGTTAGTCTACTAAAACATTATACACTTTCAAGAAAAAAAAAAGAAAGTCCTAAGAATAAAAGCGTCCTGTGTGAATTCGCCATTATGCGATATGTACCTGTTCTTTGTCGTCATTTCTCAGAAGATCGAGCTTCTTCCTCGCAGTCTTTTGAACCGCGGGCTGCTCTGGTGAAGTTCTGCAGTTCTGACTCGCATTGACCCTCAAACGCTTCTTGGCGCTGCTGTGCTGTTCGGTTGTGGACGGGAAAAGCACCGAACACACATCAAACTCCGCCGAGGTCCGTTTTGGAGTTCGGGGACTCGCCGTTAAACCTTTATTACTTACATCCCGTAGGTCAGTCACGGTATCTGCAGTTTGTGCAGATAAAGCCTCATCGATGACTTTGAGGAACTCCTGTTGAACTTGTTTTTGCGGCTCTGGTGTGGTTGGAGCCCGCGTCGTTTTACGTGAAGAGCGTGCAGCTCTGGACGATGTCTTTGGTTTAGTTATCACCGCTGATTCCACAACATCTGCTGACACTTTTTGTCCCTTGGACCGTAGAGATTGAGCAACACCACCTTTCTTACTCTGTGCAAAATAATCGGTAACCCGAGCTTGAGCCATTCTTCGGTTTGAATAAGGTTCCTGCACCTCTCGATGGCGTGCAGTAGTTGTTGTTGTCCCACCGGAACTTCCCTTGCACAGTCTTCCTAGACTAACTTTCGCGCGAAATCGGACCACGTGACTTATGTAGACAGAGCTTGGCTTTTAACCACGCCCCGCATCCATTGATCAAACACTAGATTCACATAACTGACTGTCAGTAAGAGTTATAATACATTAACCTGGACTACTTAAGTAGCATGGGTATATTTGTAGCAGTAGCCAATAATACATTGTGTGGGTCAAAATGATCGATTTTTCTTTTATGCCAAAAATCATTATGTTCCACAAAGATATTTTGTAAATTTCCTAGCGTAAATATATCAAAACCTAATTTTTGATTAGTAATATGCATTTTTTTCTGATTCCAGATTTTCAAATAGTTGTGTATATATACATCTCAATGGAAAGCTTATTTATTCAGGTTTCAGATTTAGATTATATCTAAATAATAATAATAAAAAAAAGACCCTTATGACTGGTTTTGTGGCCTAGGGTCACAAATTAGGTGTTATATCCACATTTAATAAAAAACAGAGAAATAATAATTTATAAATAATAAAATAATTTATGTAATTGGTTTTGGCTTTTATTTTTATAGAACACTTTTTTTTTCTATATTTTAGAGCTTTTAGTGTGATTGGGTCATGGAATGAATTGGATTGTTCCTTCTATTGTATTGTAAATGAGCAGTTTTCAAGATAAATCAATCATCTTCGAGGTCAAAGCACCGCAACCCATTTAACAAAAAGTGTGACTGACACAACAGTTGTATCAGCTTTTTGTGTACAGCTGCTAAATGCAAATAAGTTTCTAATTTACTGACAGTATGCATGTTAAAACATGAAAATTGCGTTAACATTAAAACATACAAAAGTATTAAAAACCTTAAAATATTATGCACCTATTCATAAGTATAGACTCACTGCTTTTCCATGTGTTTTGGTTTCAGCTGGAAAATCTTAATCCATTCATTTCAAAAGAGTGGATTAAATGAATTGTTTTAACCCTGTAAAGCCTGACATGAAATAATAATCATTTTGGAAAAAAAAAAAATACATTTTTTGTTAAAAAAATAAAGCAGTTGATTTACCCATTAGCTAAAATATTTTGTTAAGTATCATATTTGATATCAGGCTGTTATGGCTCATATAGTATGATATGGGAGACTATGTTACTCATACCTAAGGACACAAACAAAGACAAAAATAAGATGAAATTCTAATAACTTGCAATGTAAATCTATGAGATCTATATAACAGTACAGCAGACATCTCACATAAAATAAATATCAGTTGTCACTCTATATCTTCCTATAATATGTCTTGGTAAGATGATATTTAAGAAAAACCTAGTTTAAAAGAAAATTTAAACAATATGTCCAAAAACAACAAACTCATGTGAGGGTAAATGCAATCTTAAAACACACAATGTGTTAAATATCAAGACATGTTTTATTCAGTAAATACATGTACTGAAAAGAGTTTATGTACCAGTGTTTCAATGTATATGGACTAGGAATTGATCTGTACTGGATTTTTCTGACATTATAATAATGAGTTTAAGGAAAGGCACATTATATTGCCAATACTACTATATATCTCCCAGTTCGGCCTAGCTATATGTTTTTGTAGGATGAGAGATTGGATGAGATTATGACAGAAAGCCCAAAAGCCTATATGTGACCTTGGACCACAAAACCAGTCTTAAGTAGCCAAAAATACATTGTATGGGTCAAAATTATCAATTTTTGTCAAAAAGTAAAAATCATGTGGCATGAAGATATTTTGTAAATGTCCTTCCGTAAATATATCAAAACTTAATTTTATATTAGTAATTGCATTGGTAAGAACTTCATTTGGACAGCTTTAAAGGTGATATTCTCAATATTTTGATTTTTTTTTTTTTTCATCCTCAGATTCCAGTTTTTCAAATAGTTGTATCTCGGCCAAATATTGTCCTATCCTAACAAACCATACATTAATGGAAAGCTTATTTAAGAAAAATGAAAATAAAAAGAAAATGGAATAAATAACTTTATAACTGGTTTTGTGGTCCAGGGTCACATATACTAATGTAAAATATAGTTTATTATTTAATAAAGAAAAATGTAAAAACAATCAAATTGAACATTAAAAGGCAAATAAACTAATAAAAGTTACTATCATATTATACAAACCAAGACTGCTTATAATTTTTGAAATGTTACAACATTAGTTACATATCAACATATACATCTGGCAGGCATGTTTTTCCAAAATGATCTTCACGGCATCCCCTGTATAGATTTTATTAACAGATCAGAATAGATTTTTATCAGTTCAGATTTTCAGTGGTAATCAAACCTTGGCGTCGCTAGCGCCATGCTCTGCTGTGTATAATTATTTAGTTGTAAGTAATTAGACAGTTGAGAATCATCTGACAAAAATTATGGTGGGAAAAACCAGGCAAACTAAAACCATATTCATCCTGTCGAAAGATAAATCGCCCATGAGACGTTACTCAAAACCACCACTAGATGGAGACAGTATAAAAGATATACAGACAATGCCTGCCAGCAATGACACCCACCACGGGTGTGCTAAATGAAATTATCAGTCAAATAATTAATTTGTGTATTTCGAAGGAACGCGTTGCAAGTGGAGAACATCAGCATACACACACTGTTTCGCCGCACTGAACTGACACCTAGAATAAAAGTGTAAAAGAAGTAACCACATTTAAGGCACGTGCACGTTACACCACTGCACATGCTCAGAAACGTAAACGGCACAGTGTTTTATTCACACTTGGTGTTGTTTTTATGGTGTTATTTAGAGGCATATACACAAGTTAGAGCACATAATACAGTAAATAGTCTTGACTGTCTTTGGCTTGTCTGTCATTAGCCTACTAAATTAAAATAAAGACGGACTCGTTAATCATGAACCAAATGTCTGAAATAACAAAAAAGGTCTGTATAACTGGTTTTCCTATACTTTGGAAGTTGAAAGGCCATAATTCTGTGGGTGACACATTGTTTGGCTGCTCAGGCAGCGCGCTGCACGAGTCGTATTTCTCAGTTGAAAGTGACGTTACTCGTTTGGCAGAAGTTATCTATCGTCAGAAGTGGGAGTTACTTTCAACTAACTGTTGGGACGCAGCACGGACTACATACACAAACAGAACAAACTCTCTTTATGAGTTTTGTGTCATTGTATAACAGTTTGTGGACATATCCTGGTGAAGTCGGAGCAGATTAATGCCAGAACGGAAGAAAGACTGAAGAAAAGTTTAACAAACGACGGGACGGTGAATCACATTTTCCATGAAGATGTACAATGAATTATCGACTCATAATGCAGCTTTTTGAGCTTTGTATCGAAACAATCAAACGCGGCGTCTGAAGAAAAATTTCGTTCATTTGTATATTTAAGAACGCTTTACAGATTACCTTGGCTAATAGTGATATTTCAGGATTTTAATCGATGCTGTCAGGAGTTTTTAGTCGTTAAACTGATTAGAAGCGAAATTTTAGTGCAGATAAATTAGTAAACAAAATCGAGATACTATATTTGCGCCATGTAGCTTTTTTTCCACGATTCTAAGATGGTTGTGGTGTGGATTTGTGTCGTGGGAGGAATGTGAGTGGAATTGTCGCTCATGGAGCTTCAGGTGGTGTGCGGATTGCTCTACTGCTGCCTGCTGCCCATCTTTTTACTGGCAGGTAAGACCTCAACACGTATTCGATCCACCCTGTACACAAGTTTGAATTAAATCCCTAATAACAATTCACTTTTTTGAGTTACCTTGCCATAACAATTTAGTAAGAGTAAACCAGATGAAAAAGTAGAAATTTACTTTGAACACTAATGCCAAGTTCTTCAAAAAACATTTCATGTTTCTTTGTGTCCATGTTAGTTTCAGACATGTTAAAACGCTTATATTGTTTTATAGCCTATATACAAACAACACGATTCACTGGCTCCAGAAATGTCACGTGGTGTAACCATTAAACCTCTGAAACATTTCTAACACATTGAATACACTTCTGTATAGGCCTAACATAAGTTTTAAGTAAAAAAAAAATAAAAAAAATAATAATAGATAGATAGATGGATAGGTCGGTAGGTGTGTCATGTCAGCTACCTATAGCTTTTTACAATCCAATCACATGATAACAGGAGTTTCACTCTTGCACATCAGCTTCATTCCTTGAATGTGTACTGCAGACTGCAGTGGGTGATCTCACCTCATTCAGGTGTTTGTTTAGCAGACACGCCCGAGCAGCTCACTTCCTCTGGGCCTAAACTTATTTAAGGATGCATCATGCATTCCTGCTGCCTGGATTGCAACTCACATCTGTTTTCTTTCTCAGACCTGTTTTACTGTCTTCGCCCACAGTTCGTTTTCTGCATCATTTGCTTGCATTCTACCAAGAACAAATACTTTCATGCTTGTTGTGTTAAAGCCTCACCTCCAGTGAAGAGTCTAATTATGGGTTTTCACACTTGAAATTGTTAACCCAAGGTCATAGTTCTTACTGGGTTGCTAATTAATCCTGTAATGTGTAATCTCTGGGTTAACATTCTTATTTTCAGATTTACAACATTAAAAATATTATGCTACATGAACAAGTCTGGCATGTACCATTGGCCCTACCATGAAATATTGGCTTGGCTGTATGCCCTGTATCTGTGCACATGACACTTCAGTAAATGATAAATGTATATAACACAACCACAAGTCTGTGAAAACATCTTAAAATCAATTTAATCCAGTGGTCTAGACTCAATTCTACATCTAAACAGATTTTAGAACACTAGGCTTTGTATGATTTGTAAATAGTTACAGAAGAAAATGCAGAAATGTGCTGATTTGCTAGGAGATGCATGACAAATAAAAACAATGTGTTTTAAAACTGGCTCAAAACATGAAACAAGTTTCACATCCGTTGACTGGATGAAATCATAGTTTGAGGCTGTCATACACTACCCAATTTTCTGTGAAATTTGTCAGCTCTGACTAACCAGAATCTGCAGACTGGCTCTGACTTTCAGAAACAATCATCAACTCATCTAGATTGCAAATTAGGGCAAAAATCTGGGCAAAATTTGTGTAGTGTATTCCAGCCTTTAAGCTCACACTGCTTTTGGGAAACGCAGCCCTGATCAATTCCAAGTGGATAAATAGAATTGGATTTCACATTAAAGAAGAAAAATGGGCTGTGAATGTCTTTTTTACTGACTGTTTTTCTCGTATATTAAAACTAAACAGCACATGCAAGGATATTTAATTAAACAATCATCATTTACTTCATAACTGTATGTCTTGCCTAATAGTTTGTTAAACAAACATCTCTTAACTATATATGTTTAGTAACATTTTGTTGTTAGTACTATAGTTAAATCTGTGCTATAAGTATGAAACCTTGACATTAACATTAGCACAGGGTTAAGCGTAGTGTAAAAAAAGCCTCTGTTTGCTGTTGGGGCAGACAGGTTTCTATATTTAACATTTCTCCCCTGACTGTTAAAAAAAAAAAAAAAACACAGGAGAAAGTTACAGGCTGGAATCCTGCCATGTTTCATAAACCGAACGTATAAAACTATACCAGGCAGATGAAGATTAGCCAGAGGCACTGACTGTTGACAGGATATTGTTTGAACGTGTGGTTTCTCGTGTCATGTGGGACTCATGTGGTACACAGGAAGAATCATAACGTGCAGTGAACGTCTCGAGTTCTCCTCAGACTCACGCATGTGGTCAACCAGATTTCTTAAGCTCTCCACGTGGTTTTCACTAGCGACCGTTTAACTATTCACACCTGCGTGTAAACAATCATTTATTATTTTAACCCTAATAGGAAGCAGCTAGAACAGATTTTGGCTTTATTTCTTCTCAATGGATCTATTGCATGTTCTTCTACTTCAAAGTAGGGCAACCACACAACTTGGGTGTGTTAGCAGCACATGCTACCACGCTAACCAGTGTGCTGTCACAACACAAAGCCTCAAATGCACCCCTAAGGAAACTGCCATGCCTGAATTTGGCCTGAGGCTGGAAAGTGTGCATCACCGAAAGGTTTTAAGAGTCCTGAGATGGCTCTTGCCTTCCAGTATGCCTCTCACTTTGGACCTTTTATACCTGCTCAAGGGATCTGTGCTGTTTTACCACCAGATCTGAAAGTGAAAAAGACAACCACACAAAAAATCAAATCCTTATTCATATAGAGTTGGTTCAGTCCAGGGGTACTTTAGGCCTGGGAAAACTATCAAATATGTCATACTTAAAGTACTGTACATGTCCACTGATGTGGATTGACATCAGAGCAAGGACAAACTTATCAAAAAGCCAAGAATTGCTCAACTTGAAACTGAAAAACACAATTTGCTGATTTTGCTGGATCCAGTGCTTAAAGGAGTAGTTCACTTTCAGAACAAAAATGTACAGATAATGTACTCACCCCCTTGTCATCCAAGATGTTCATGTCTTTCTTTCTTCAGTCGTAAAGAAATTGTTTTTTGAGGAAAACATTTCAGGATTACTCTCCATATAATGGACTTCTATGGTGCCCCTAAGTTTGAACTTGCAAAATGCAGTTTAAATGCAGCTTCAAAGAGCTCTAAACGATCTCAGGTGAGAAAAAAAATGGTCTTATCTAGTGAAATGATCAGTTATTTTCTGAAAATCTTATTTTCTCCTCCAACTTTAAAATCGTCCTACATCGCGGTTTTACCTTTTTTTGTAAACGGCGTTTGACCTTCTTTGCATGTTCACTTTGTAAACACTGGGTTTGTACTTCTGCAGTGATGTATGCAGTGACGATTTTGAAGTTGGAGGAGAAAATGAGATGGGAGTTTTTTGACACCCAAACTGTCATGAACCAGAATACACAGAGTTCACACAGAGCTAGACTAGATGAGTGTTTGCGGTTAAAAAGTATATAAATTGTATTTTTTTTTTTTAGAAAATATCCGATCGTTTCGCTGTGATCATTTAGAGTGCTTTGAAGCTGCATTTAAACTGCAGTTCAGACTCGGGGGGGGGACGATAGAAGTGTATGGAGAGAAATCCTGAAATGTTTCCTTCAAAAACATAATTTCTTTACGACTGAAGAAAGAAAGACATGAACATCTTGGATGACAAGGGGGTGAGTACATTACCTGTGAATTTTTAGTTCTGAAAGTGAACTACTCCTTTAAAAAACAGCTAAATAGCACTATATTTAATTCAGTTTTGAAATACATTTTGCACACTTTCATTGTAATTGTGGCTCAATGTAAAAATAATATGATCTGTCAGTCATAGCAACATTATTATTTTAACTCATCATAATAATTGAAACAATTTCAACTTCATTTATTTTTTAAAGTTGAACAAGATTTAACTAGGCAAGATTTCACAAAATTAGCTAAAATACTTGTACAGCCAATTTGATTATACTAAATTAAAATAAAGGCATCAACTGAACTTAAGATTTAAATTTATTTGCTTATTTATTTTCCATTGTGGGCTTACAAAAAGATTTGATACTATCCTTTGGATAGATAATGCATTTTTGTAATTGTGGTTATAGGCAATATGATGGCTTTATTCACTGTGTATAGAAAGCAGTCATGGACAACCACACTGCTGTACATTTTACACCCCCAAAGCTGCAGGTCCCTTTTGGATTTTAGGCAGGATTGAGTGGGTTCCTTTTGTTCTGCTTTACACCTACTGTTATGCTGCCTTGAAGTTCTCCGGGGAAGTTCCTACTTGTGAAGAATGATAGAAATCAAAATTATGTTTTGATATGAAGTTATTTTGGACTGAATGAGATGAACACATTGGGCTATTTCATTTCTCTGTTTTTCACTTCCTGACACACAGGAAGCTTTTTAGCGCTTCTGCAACAAATAAATGAACAAAAGATGCACATTAGGTGTAATTGATACTGTCTGTGTGTTTTACGGGAATACCCACTCAAGGGAAAAGTACTCTTGTTGCGCAAGCCAGTTGCCTTATAAATCATCCAAATGAGTAATATTTTCTAGCAAGTTTAATCACTCTTCTTCATTGACAGTACACAAACTGCTTATAAACTAAACTATGATGGAAAATCACTATTGGAGTTTATCGAGAATACTAAAGATTATCCACCATGATCCTTTTGTCAAGACATATCCAACTCTGGAAGGTTGGGGCTGAAAGAAGATCCCAAGTTTGCCACTGGCAGGTGTGACATGAATGGAATTTTTACATGTTCGTCTCATTCTGAAATGACTCTGACAAAGCAGTAGGTTGTACAGTGCAATAGTAGGTGTAAATTGTGGCTTACCATTGTAAATGTTACATCCTGTGAGGTTTTAGTAGAGTTAACCAGTAGTAACCAGTCTGCTACTAATTTATAGTGTTCTTTGTCTGTTTGATTACGTCATTAATTGATCTTTACCACACATCTCTGCTATATGTACATCAAGCTACTACTACATATATTGTAAAAATGTCAATTTGGTGTAAAGCTGCTTTGCAACGATATGTATCGTGAAAAGCGCTATACAAATAAATTTGAATTGAATTGAATTGAATAAATAAACTTAACTTGTAGTAGAGGGCTAATTCAGCACACTTTGCCCAAAACCTTTCTAAAACCATAACCACATCAAAAATGTAAGTGCTATTCATCACTTTCAGTTTATCAGCTTTGTGTCTCACAGAGCTCTGCAGATTTGTGGTTCATCTTCTTTAACAATTCATAGAATATTCAAATAGCTTCGGAGAAAGCATCAAATAGGTCTCCAGTCTCCAAAAGTGGTATTTGTGATTAGAAAAGAGGAGATGCTTTTACTTGATATACTTAGGGAAATTCCTAGAAGTGATGGTGCAGTGTGGCACAAGATATTCTTGTCATGACATGTATTGTGTATTGTGTTTGTATTGTATTGTTTGTATTGTGTGTTGTGTTTGTGTATCTTATGTGTACAGTTCCCTAGAAGAACAACATCTGATATACTATTTGGAATGTGATTTAGCCTTCATGGGAAAATCTCATGAAACCTGTCAACCATATCCAGGTCATATTTGGTTCATGATTATATTTTTTTGCAATGTTTACCAAGTTCTTATTACCCCCCCAAAAATCTTATTATTATTAAAGACATTATTATTATTATTATTATTATTGTTATTATTATTATTGTTGTTGTTGTTGTTGTTATTTAAAAACTAGATAAATAAGTAAAATTAAACATTTTACATTGTATAATTATTTTCAATAGTAATAAATTATTATATTATCTTTCGTTATATAATAAATTAATATAATTGTAAACTTCAACTTTCTAGTGAAATATGATCTTGACATTTTTTTATGAGATTCAGTCAGGGTGCACAGATCATTTGTAAAGAGAGGCAGCTGCACTGAAAGTTATATTGAGTCTGGAGTTATTATTGTAATATTTCATTAATGTGTTTTTGCAGATGTAATCAACTGGCTGATTAATAGTTTAGCAAGGTTATGTGATGCAGAAGTGTTTATCAAGAGATCAAACAGTGATTAAATCATTATTGACTCATTCTTGGTCCCTTTGGAAGTTTCCACCAGGTAGTGATTAAGTATGTGTTTATTGTTGCTAATTAGTGGAGATAAATGGGAGGAGATAAATATGCTAATGATTTGCTTTTTTGTTGATTAGAGTGACATAGTATGTCCTCATGCTACATTTTTAAATTTCTTTTCACTTAATAATGTCATAGTGAGGAGGGAAAAAAATCTGTCATCAATTGTGTGACATCATGACTTTAAAGGAGAAGTCCACTTACAGAACAACAGTTTACAAAAATGTACTCACCCCCTTATCATCCAAGATGTTTATGTCTTTCTGTTCTCAGTCGTGAAGAAATTATGTTTTTTGAGGAAAGCATTTCAGGATTTTTCTCCATATAATGGACTTCATTGGTCCCGATTTTGAACCAAATCATGGAGAAAAATCCTGAAATGCTTTCCTCAAAAACCATAATTTCTTCAAAGCTGAAGACAGAAAGACATGAACATCTTGGATGACAAGGGGGTGAGTAAATTATTTGTAAATTGTTGTTATATATATCCAAGACAATGTTTAATGCTTAAGTCTTGCACATCAGGACAGCAAAATTAATATTGTGAAACGGTACAATTTTTAAGAACTGTTTTCTATTTTAATATATATTAAAATATAATCTATTTCTGTGATCATAAAAGCTGAATTTTCAGCAGCCATTAGACAAGTCTTCAGTTTCACATGATCATTCAAAAAAAATGTCTAAATATGCTGATTTGGTGCTTTATTGTAATAAATTGTTATTGGTGCTTTTTTTTTTTTTTTTAAATAATAGTTCTTATTGCTATCATTCCTGCTGCTTAATATGTTGTGGAAACATTATTTTATATTATTTCAAGGATTTAGAAGGATTTAGAGGATTTGGATATAGAAATGTTTGTCTTTTGTTCAGTTTAATGTGTGCTTGCTGAATAAAAGTATTCTTTTCCTTTTTTCCTTTCCAACCTCAAAACTTCGAACAGTAGTGTATCACAAAAATATTAAGCGGCAAAAATAAGTTTTCAGTAATAAGAAATGTTTCTTGACCATCAAATCAGCATATCAGAATAAGAAAATTACATTTGAAAATATATTAAAATAGCAAACAGTTCTTTTGATCTGTAGTATTATATCACAACATTACAGTTTTCACTTTTTAGTCAAATAAATGTTGTCTTGTTGAGCATAAAAGACATTCAGAAACATTTAAAAATTGTAATTATTCCAAACCTTTGACCGGAAGTGTTGATGAACCGTGTCCTCTAACAGAGCAGGAATGCTGCTTCCTCTCTTTTTGCACTGCCGATCAGAGCAATGAAACACCACATACCCGTAAAAACTGATAGATCACCCCTGGCTGGGCTGTTTGTTTTAACATCCTAGACTAGGACGCAATTGAGTAAGCTATGAAGGTATTGCTGTAACCACCCGATGACTGGAAAAGTGACCATTTTCCATCAAAACAGGATGCACGTTGTGCTGATGGAGCGCGGTGGCTCAGGGCTTCCACCAACAATTGAAAGGTCACTCTGTTTAAGGCCCATTGTTACAAGTGAATGAATGTGTGTGTATGTGTGTGTGCAGTCATGTCTGCATGAAACGCTTATGAATATAGCCTGTATAGACCTCCTGAACAGAATGCACATGATTGTTTGTGTTTCCTTTACCTGTGTACAGGACGTCCCACACAGTAATGTAAATATATGTGATAGTGGCGCACACTTACAACTGTGAAACCCATTTGCAGTAATGTATAGCATACAATGAATAGTTAAGATATAAAAAGGCTAAAGTATACATTGGATATCCACGGTCAACGCACTGTCCTCGTGACATACATTTCGTCATCAGGAGTGTCCACAAACGTATGCTTGCACCGGCTCAATTTTTCTGTCCATGCTAAGCTGTATACCAACTTTTCGCAATAGCTGTGTTTACACGCAACTAAATAATTCATTGATAATTGCACTTGATGGCTCAATCAGACTGAAAAGGTTTAGTGTAAACACCTCAATCGATCCAATTGAGTCTGATTCAAATTAAATTTCAATCAGTGAACAGATGGTGTAGACCTCAAATACTCTCAATAGGAAAAAATATATGCATGTAAATGCTTGAACTGTGCTGTTTCCATAAATTTGATTTGTTTCATTTGGATTGATGGAAATAAGAGCAAGTAAACATGCCTACTGTCATTTATTTGTATCTTAGCGAGAACTATTTCAAAACTGATGGAATATGGCGAAACTTTTGCAGTTCATTTTCCTTGGCCGTTGTACAAACATATGGAACCTAATCGCTCCTATGAATTGTAGCTGTATCTATGCTATTTTACAAAAATTCCAACTAGGGGTTGACCGATATGTGTTTTTCAGGGCCGATGCCGATACCGATTATTACAGATCAAATGCACCGATAAACGATATTTTGAACTGATATGTGTCAAAATACAAATGTCACATTTTTTGTCAACACAGTAGCTTAGGAAAAGCTGAAAACAAAAATTACATTTGCCATTTAAAATTATAAGCAAAAGAACAAATCCGTTGGCTTGTAGCCATGACGAAATTAAATAACTTTTAACGAAAAAATGTCCCGACGTCGATTTCAGCGTCTCTCCCACAAAGGAAAATATATATAAATACAACAACAAGTAGTAATAGACTAAATGATAGATGTCGGTTTCTTAACAGTAAACTGACCATTTTCTAGTCCAAGCTGAACGTCCTTCAAGGACAGCGCATCCACACTTTGCTCTGCCATGTGCCATCCTCTGTCTGTACAGCCCGCTCTGATGACCATTATGCAAATCCTGTGTGCACAGACCTTGCCAATAAAATGCGCCGCAGTCCATGCGTGCATAACAGTCATGAGCGCAGGCCGTACAGGTGCTCTATAAGAATGAGTAAAGCCAAAGACTAAAGGACAGACATGCTGTTCAGAAAGGATGTCGGGAAAAGGAAATTATTACACCGCCTGCTCCCGTCCAAATTACACCAGAATTACCGACCGCTACCGCGTTTTGTTTGTAAATTTATTCCCGCGTCGCAAAAAATCTGGTCGAGTCCCGCGGGAATGCAGACCTCTAGTATACGGTCCTACTTTTGATTAATTCATCCAAACTTTGATGACTCATCCAAACTTTGAAAAATTCCGTGGCATTTAGTGTTAACAGTATACAGTACATTCCATTTATATGACTGGATTCCGTGATTCCGTCCGTGTTTTCCGCATCCGGGAAATCAAGATAACATTGAGGTGTTTTTGCAACTTCACCGTAAAGGATTGTGAATTACTAAAACACAATCAACTTCTGCTGCTGACTTACCTTTGAGAGACAAGTGATTACTGCCGCACGCTGCACGCAGCTCCAGCAAGCGCGTTCTGTCTGTGTCTTCACTTCCTTCAGCCTTGGAGTTGATTGGTCGGACTCGCGACTTCCAACAAATCTGATGCGCGGTGGGCGGAGACTGCTCTAGGGCACAGAGTGGTGAGCTCTGACAGGCTGCAGAGCGCATTTCAAAATAAATTATTTTTATCGGCAAATCGGTTTTGAAAATAACCGATTCCGATAATCGTGAAAATGCTTAATATCGGTGCCAATAATCGGTAGGGCCGATAATCGGTCGACCTCTAATTCCAACCTTCTTTGGCTACAGACATTGTGGCTGTGCAATTACATAATAATGTTTTTGTGAAGACATGTCTTTTGTGCTGAGTGATGTATTCATTCAGTGTTCAGCCTGAATATTTGGCATTTCTCCATTAGGACAGTGTTTCTGAATTGTACTCCTGGGCCGCCCCTTAGCACCGAATGTCTCCCTTATCTAACACTCCTGATTCAGCTCATTAGTAGAGGGTTCACTGACCTGAATTGGGTGTGTTTGGATATGCTGGGAATGCAGTGGCCACTAGTGCACTGCTTATGCCTAAGTAGTATGTGAATGTGTATGCAGTAACCAACAATAAACAGGGAATGGTGTCTCAGAAATAATTATGAGTTCAGTTTTGTGTAGAAAGAAATGAAAAAAAAAAAATTTAAAATTGCAGTTGATATTACTTCCAGTTAACCTGTCACACTGAAAATGTAAAGACATGCCAAGCATATTGCATTGTGGGATACAGTATCCAAGGCAGCTTATGTTCTGTTGTGTATATAGGTGGTCGTCTGGGTCCTCCAGCCTTTGGGAACATTCCTACTTCACTAGGTCTTTTGTAGGTTAACATAATCAAGTATTCAAAGTAAACATATTTTAATTGACCCTTCGCAAAGACCCGACAAGCCATGGCACTCTGACGCCACACATCATGTTCTCACACAGCGAAAAATACATTGCAAAGCAAAGAAGAAACTGACAACATGGCAACAGACAAGACAGAGCAGGTTACTTTTAGTATGAAAAGAAGTCCCAGCTTTCAAATGTTGTCTTTTTTTTTTTTTTTTTTTAAGAAATTCAAGCAATAAATACCGTTTTGTAGCTCTTTTTTCTTGTGTCGTGACAGATCGCTGTTGCACCTCATTTCAAGCAGTATGTGAACTGATCATCTCTTCCTCTTTACTAGTTATAGCATGACATAAACATGAATGAACATGAGAAGGTGTCTTGTTTCAACCACCGAAAGAAGTCAATACACACCATTTTCAAGTTCAAGTCCACTGACATTAATCTACTCTCAAAAAAAAGATTCTGCATTATGATTGGTAAGATCGCCTGTCAATCAAACTCCTTGCAAAGGGTCAATTGACGTATATAAAATAAGATGCAGCCTGGAATAATCATTACGTAAATCAACAGGATCTTTTCAAAACATTTACCTGATTCTCTCTCTCTCTCTTTTTTTTTTTTTTTGTTTTCGTGAACTACAATCTTATACAAACTTGTCTTATACATGTATGTAAAAAAAAAAAAAAAGAAGAAATCTCAAAAGTCAAGGTAATTCCAGTTCAAAATGACTGAAGGTATAACATTAGTAGACAGTTATTAACTATAAATGTTCTGTAAAAACAATATGAAATATCAGACATACCGTAGTAGTTGTTCACAGGGTTTTTAGTCGATTGCACTGCTTTTTCATTGTTTTTTCTATGTAAGCATAGAAGCTTTTGACTGTTGCGCTTAAGTAAAAAAAGTTTACTCCCATCTTCTTGAAGGTTTTCCCTATTCCACTGGCCACGTCGCATCTTTGTCAACACAAAAACACATTCTGTGTGAATGGCACCTAGCGTTATAGGAGCGTTAATCACGTGCGCCGGTGTGCGGTTGGATGATTCTTTTCTTTTTACTGTTATCATTGCCATATTGTCATTGTGTCTAATTCTAACATTTGGTAATATTTCTATTTCTAAAAAATCAAATTGTGGCAAAGCATTAAATTCAAGTTAATTGATAAAATCAGAAAAATCACACAGCCCTATCAACACTCCTATCTAATTCCAGTATGCAAATATTGAATCTTTTTTTTTGAATACTTTATTGTTATAAATAGGATAATATGTTATAACAGTTGCATTTTTTTTCTTTGTATGCCTTTTTTTTTTTTTTTTCCTTTTAGCCAATTTCTGCCAAGTGGAGCCTGGCTGAAAATATAGCCCAAGCTTTTGCGTTGCCTATAATTAACGTCTGAGAGCTTGTGGCGGTATTTCTCAGCCTGACGGCTGAGACTTTAAAAAGGTACTTGTGATGTTTTTTGAAATTGCAAACAGTTGGTCTGCTCTGCTTTGTGAAAATGTAATTTCGGATGACGAGAAACCAGCTCAGCCCAAGCGTCTGCGTGAGTCTGGAAATTGCCAGATAGGCCTGCTGTATTTAATTTTGCCAAAGTTTCATGTAGAATGTTTTCATATCCCACTCCAGTGTAACTGGCATCTTTTAAAGATGTTCTGTTTTCCATAACTGTGTGGATGGATTTGATCATGATCAAAATGGTTGCTGCATACTTAGAGGTGTTTCATTCACCTTAAAGGCTGATCTTGTAACATAATAAGATCATAACCAGTTGTAACATAACCAGTCACACTGATCCTTTGATAAAGCTTGTGCTGTATGGAGATAGCAGGCCCTACATAATTTTGCTGCCAGAGGTTGATACCATAAAGTCCCAAATCAAACATATATATTTAGTCAGTAAGTACAAGTCTTGTAGCTCAGGCTGTCCTTCCAGTTTTATTGCTGAAGTGGCAGTAAAACATTATCCTGTTTGTGGATTGTGGCCATTAAAAAGGAATTTGCTTCCCGCTGTGGGCAGTATCAGACCAGTAAACAGATAAATGTGGACCGTGCCAGAGGAGCATGGGTGCACTGGAGGCCGACTCTGCCAAATTATGAGGTCTGCACCTGTCATGGTCTTACCAATTTACTTTTTGACCTCCAGAAGCAGACAAGGAACTACAGTCTCACATCGTTTACAATAAAGGAGGAGTAACAGTAAATTTTATGCAGTGTATACAAAAGTAAACTGGATAACTAGTTGTTAATGACATATTTACAATTGCATCAAACATATGTCATACTTGCCTCTTCTTTGGTTGAGGAAATCACAGGGAAAGAGGTATTGACTCATTCGTGTTGCCAGATTTTGTTAAAAAAAAAAAAACAGACAGGAACACAATCATTATATAAATCTAAATAAAGCCAAATGCTTTGTATTGGATACAAGACGAAAAAACATTGCAACATTCTTTGCCACTCACTTCTTTTTAGTAATTACTGATCTTGATTCTTCATGGCCAATTCTGATTGCCAGTGCTTTACAAAAATATGGGCTGATTTTAAAAGCTTTTTTATACAATTATTTATTGCCTTAAGAAATTTATTATTTAAATTAGATTATAATTTCAATATCTGAAGCAAAGACTGAATGGTCTGACAGACTTTGTGAGGTTTGTGAAATTATGCTACATAAAACACCTGGGTACACATGAAAGATAACTTACTCCAGTAATCAGGCACTGTTTATTTATTTATTTAGTTTTTTTCACTCAGTGCATGTCAGAACAGCACGTGAATTAAATGTTTAACTGCAACTGAATGTGCACTGTAGCATGATAGGTCTACTTTATTTCTTCCATAATAGCAGATCGTAGGGATATTTTAATTGGCAAGAATCAAAAGTGTTCATATCGCTTACCCCTAATTGCAGTGCAGTGCAAATCCGGAACAGAGATTGGTTAAAAGAAAACGTTTGGAGCAAAAAATCCGGTTCCGAGTTCCAACGGAGCGGAATGCAAGTGATTGATGGCTAATATCTAAAATCTGCATTAAAGCTAAAAATGTAAAGATGAAGTTTAATTGGTTATGTAAGCTAATGTTAGATAGAATGACTCACTGTATCAGCTCACAGCAGTCATATACTGTGCAGCACTTAGCGAACATTTTGTAAAGAAATGAAAACAAGTCGCACCACAACAATTACTCGCACTCGCACAAATGCTCCCAAATATATTTTGAGGTCACACAGATTAAATTCCGGGAGCACATGCAACCAAAATGGTCGCAATTTCGAGCCCTGACCTGATCGCTTTATGAGCTGAGCCCAAACAACAGATCCAACAAAATACTTACAATAAGTGGACATGGCAACACTTCAAGATCTATGATTTTGTGCACCAGCCTTCCAATTATGAACAAAACATGACAAAACATGGTTGGGTCAAAATTGGAAAACAGAAAAGTCTTTGGTTGCTCTAATATTAATTAGGTCAAAAATAGAGGATACTATCCATACAAGACTTCGGTGTCAGTCATTACAATTTCAAAATGTGTCCAGATTCATACACACACAAAAAACAATAATTTATCAGACACCTACCCACTCCCTCCTTTACTATATCTATCCAATAAAGTAGAAAACCCTACATAATAATATTTACATAATTTCAGCGTTTAGAATTATTTTGTAGAGGTTGACCGATATATCGGTTTTGCCGATTAATTGGCACCGATAGTTGATTGGCGGAACTCTTGGTTATCTGGCACAAATCCATGCTGATAGTTTTTTCCGGATTGGGTCTGTTGCTGGAGCGGCTGAGAAGGTTGTCATTATACAGCAAAGTCCCTATAGTCTTTGTTATACAGCACGAGAGTGGCCTCTAGTTGTGTGACTAACATATTTTTATATTTTGATTAGATAACCACAAATGTTCTAGAATAGAAACAGTTGAATTGTGAAAGTACACAATATCCATATGCATGCAATTTCAATACTGTGGCCTTTGCATAGATATTTAAATATGGCCATCTTTAGCTTGATTGTTGATGTAATGGTAGCACTTTACAATATGAGTCCATTTGTAACATTAAGATTGATAGAAGCTGTAGAATAGAGTGTGTTAATTTCAGCATTTACTGATATATTTTTAAAAAAATTGTTGCTTTTGTTAACATTAATGAACAGTGAACTAACTGTAATGTCAATATATAGTCAATATATAGTTAATATTAATATTTTTATTCAATTACAAAGTATGGTTCAGTAGGTTACTTTTTTTTTTTACAAACTATCGGTTGGTTAATCGGTATCGGCCAGTGTGGTCCAACCTAATTATCGGTATTGGTAAAATCCAATATCGGTTGATCTCTATTATTTTCAATGTAATGACCTTGACCTGCATTGGTATTGTGAAATAAAATTACTCATATCATTGTCATATTTCTCAGTCAATGTAGTTGTGTCATTAAAAAAAGGGAGAGGCTTCCTCCTCTCTCTACTGTGTGTCTAGCCAATGAAAAAGAAGAAGAAATTGTATATTAATATTTACAACATTTTACAACAAAATTATTTTGATTGCATTCAGATAAACTTCATTAGATCATCTGCCAGCACTAAACAGTTCTGCGTAAACAAACAGGTTAAATGCACGCCACTGAAGCATGCAGTATTCTCTCAAAATTCCTCATACTTGCATCAACAAGCCCTTTATTTTTCTCTTTGACTTCCCACAGCTGAGTTTGTGTAGCGAGCTGACCTTGTATACAACAGTGTTTGATGAGGGTAAGAAAGAGAGGGATAGGATCAAATTCTTCTTTTGTTATAGAGCATTTAATTGAAAATTGCATTGTGCTTCCTGAGCCAAAGATTTTGGGCTGATGGTACATTGTCCACCCCCTTCCACCCCCCCGAAGCTGGTCTTTGACACGGCTGGCTAAATGTTTGTCTGCACTAGTGTGTCAGATTGGGCGTATGTAAATACAACAAAGAAAGTGAGAAAGAAAGATCAGCGTGGGTTCAGGAGACAGAAGTAAAAATGAGACAATTTCCTCTGTTGTAATCATGCGGGTGTGTTATCTCTAAACTCCACATGGCAAGACTTGCTTAGATATGTTGCCATGTCTGGGCGGCGTCAAATAGGACCCGCATTCACATAAAATATCCCCCACTGTGCTTAATTTTTTTTAATTCTGGCAAAATTCTATCATTATTTGCTTTCGCTCAAGGCATCCCAATGCTACTGTCCTTTATTCTGTGTAGCACAGATAAAAATAGTTCTTATGACTTGCTGTCAGATCATTCTTCACCTATTATATACAAAATGGCTTGTGTGGAGGGTTTTGTAGCATCTGTAATTTAGGATACATTTCTTGTCCATTGATATTTTTTATATTTTATTATATCTTAACAAAAATCATGTTTTGTCCAAAAAATGAAAATATTTTGTAATCTCAGTCTACTTGAAATTGTGTTAATGTCCAGTCTTTTCTTCAACTTTGTGACGTATATCTGAGTGAATCGGCTTCTCGATTTAAAAAAGGTTTAGTTTGGTCTTTTGGGAATAGATTGAATCATTGTCTTTTGTTATTCCTGTGATCTAGTGTGAGTGACAAGTCGCCCCGCCTTTGCGCTGAGAAGCGTCATCAGAGAGAAGAGATGTTGTTGCAAGAGGGAGGGGAAGTTACTTTGATTAAAGATAATGAGGGCACATGAATTAAAAAAATAATTATATGCATGGGTAAATTATTTATAAAATATACTGCAATGTTCTGTAAAAATGTAGATTTTTTTTTTTTTTAGATTTCTCACCATATAGTGGACTTCAATGGTGCCCACGAGTTTAAACTTCCAAAATGCAGTTTAAATGCAGTTCAAAGGGCTCTAAATGATCCCAACCCGAGGATGTAACCAGGAGTGAATGACGCGAGGCGAACGGATCCATTTGCAAGCCTTTATTATAGGGACGAGACAGATACATGGTCGGGCAGGCAGGGTCGAGACAGGAGCAGACAGGAGTGTCACAGGCAGTCGAAGAGAATGATCCAATAAACAAGAGCGATAATCCACAAGGCAGGCGGCTAGACAGACGTAAACAAGAAAACCAGGCGGGAGATCAAAAACTAGGAACTAGGAAACCAGAGAAACGCTAATCAAAGGGAAAACACTAACAATACAACAGTTCAACAATCCGTGACGTAAACTGGGGAAGTCCGGGGCTTTATAGGAAGCCTGATTGGTCACGAGGGCTGACGCAATCAGTGCGGTGGAGGATGGGAGATGCAGTCCGAAGTGCAACGTAACAGTCAGAGTGAAATAGAAAGGTGAGAGTGACATCTGGTGGTGAGCAGTCCGCAGAGCACCGACCAGATTCGTGACATAGCTCCCCCCCAAGGAGCGGCTTCTGGACGCTCGAAGGAAACAACAGTCCAGGGGAGTGGTGGGGCGGGAGCGAGACAGGGCGAGGGTTGGAGGGCCAGGTCCATGTGGAGGGCCCGGTGATTGAGGCAGGGCCGACAGAGCAGGTACCCTCCAGGGCGGAGCAGGAGCCCTCCAGGGCGGAGCCGGAGCAGGAGGCGCCGGAGCCCTCCAGGGCGGAGCAGCCCTCCAGGGCGAAACAGGAATCTGCGTCACGGTCTGGGACCTGGGGAAATCAGGGACAGAGGAGGCAGACAGAATAGGGGGAGAAGGCGCAGCAGCCCTCCAGGGCGGAACAGGAGGCGGAACAGGAGGCGCCACAGCCCTCCGGGGCGGAACAGGAACCTGCGTCATGGTCTGGGACCTGGGGAGAGCAGGGACAGAGGAGGCAGAGAGAATAGGGAGAGAAGCAGAGAGATCGAAGGATAACGCCGCCCCCATAGGAGGTTCTACAGCAAATGCTGACACCTCTGGGGGCAATGGCGCAGCTTCTCTGATGGGGAAGGCCTCTGGAGCAGACTTGAGACCAGACGGGAGCTCTGGAGCAGGCTTGAGACCAGACGGGAGCTCTGGAGCAGGCTTGAGACCAGGCGGGAGCTCTGGAGCAGGCTTGTGAACTGATGTGGCCACTGGAGCTGATTTGTGAACAGACGTGGCCTCAGGGGCACAGTGTGTAGCCCACACACACCAAATGGCAACCGCCATTAAAGGAAGAGCAGTACGCTGGCTATCATGATAGGCCATGATCTTAGGATGTCTGACGAGATGTGACTTGGCTTAGGGTCGTCGGACGGGGCATGACCTGACTCTGGGCCGTCGGACGGGGCATGGTAAGGCTCTGGGTGGTCAGACGAGACATGACGTTGCTCAGGACGGACCGACGAAACGTGACTAGGCTCTGAACGGACAGACGAGATGTGACTTGGTTTGTGAAGTCCAGTAGTGAGTTGACTTGGTTTGTGGTGACCAACTGTGACTTGACCTGCTTCGTGAAGATCGGTTGTGGCTTGGCCTGGCTTGTGAAGACCAGTAGTGAACTGACTTGACTCTTGGAGATCAGCGGTGACTTGACTTGGCTCATGGGGATTCGCAATGACTTGATCTGACACGTGAAGACCAGCGGTGACTTGACCTGGCTTGTGAAGATCAGTAGTGAATTGACTTGGCTCATGAAGATCAGCAGTAACTTGACTCGGTTTGTGACGACCAGCTGTAACTTGGCCTGGTTCATGGAAATCAGCTGTAACATGACTTGACCCAGGAACAACATCACTTGACTCAGGGACAACAGCTGTAACGTGACTTGACTCGTGAGGAACAGTTGTGACTTGGCTTGACTCGTGGAGAACAACAGCTGTATCTTGGCTTGATTCATGAAGAACAACAGCTTTGGTTTGACTTGACTCAGGGACCACGACTGTGACTTCGCTTGACTCAGGAACCACGGCCTTGATGTGACTGGACTTGGAAGCTTGACCGGACTTGGAAGCTTGACCGGACTTGGAAGCTTGACCGGACTTGGAAGCTACAGCTTTGGCCTGAATTGACTCTGGAGCAGTGGCTGAAGCTTGGCTTGGCTCTGGAATAACAGCCGTAACGTGACTTGACTCGTGGAGAACGACAGCTGTGTTTTGACTTGACTCTGTGTCTTGACTTGACTCTGGGGTAGCCGCCGCGGCATGAAGGATCGCCATTTTAGCTGCCCATACCGTCACTAGAGGTGGGTCCAGCACATGGGCCATCTTGTGCAGTGGCTCTGGCGTGGCAGCCATCTTGTGCAGTGGCTCTGGCGTGGCAGCCATCTTGTGCAGTGGCTCTGGCTCAGGAAAGATGGCTGTTACTTGGCTTGAGATAGGAGCGATAGCTCTGACTTGGCTTGACACAGGAAACACAGCTTTGACCTGACTTGACACAGGAACAAGGACTGTAGCTTGACTTGATTTGGAAACTTGACTTGACTCTGGAAATGCAGCGGTACATTGACTTGACTTGGAAACTTGACTTGACTCAGGAAACACAACTGCAGCTTGACTTGACTTGACTCCATATAGCTCTGGTATGGCAGCTGTGACGTGACGGAGCTCTGTTTCCGCCGCCATCTTGTGAACGGACTCCGCCGTCGCCGCCATCTTGTGAGCGCGCGCCGGCGCTGCCGCCATCTTGTGAACGGGCTCCGCAGTCACCGCCATTTTGTGAACGGGCACCGCTGTCGCCGCCATTACTCGAGCGCGCTCCGACACGGCCGCCATTTTACGAGCGATCCAGGTGGCAAACGTGTTTGTGGGATCGTGCTCCGGCATGACCGTCCATCTGCGAGCGGGGCGCACGGTCGCCATTGCCGCGTTGTCGCGTTCCCTCTCCGCGACCTCTACGGTACACGGCGAACCCACACACAACAAAGCAAAGTTCAAAATTGCCGCGAGCGATGGACGCGGACCCTCGCGTCTCAGCCTCGCCCTCAAAGGCTGGTTTACGCCATCACAAAATGTCTCTATTATTAAACTGTCCGGGAGAGTGGAATAGTTGGCTATGGCCAGAAATTCACGGGTATATTGCTCGAGTGTGTTTGGTCCTTGCTTGATCCGGCATAGAGTTCTGTCTGTGTCCGTATCGGCTGATTGTCCGGGGGTGAAGCTGCTGGATCCTGTAGTGACGGATTGTTCTGTAACCAGGAGTGAATGACGCGAGGCGAGCGGATCCATTTGCAAGCCTTTATTATAGGGACGAGACAGATACATGGTCGGGCAGGCAGGGTCGAGACAGGAGCAGACAGGAGTGTCACAGGCAGTCGAAGAGAATGATCCAATAAACAAGAGCGATAATCCACAAGGCAGGCGGCTAGACAGATGTAAACAAGAAAACCAGGCGGGAGATCAAAAACTAGGAACTAGGAAACCAGAGAAACGCTAATCAAAGGGAAAACACTAACAATACAACAGTTCAACAATCCGTGACGTAAACTGGGGAAGTCCGGGGCTTTATAGGATGCCTGATTGGTCACGGGGGCTGACGCAATCAGTGCAGTGGAGGATGGGAGATGCAGTCCGAAGTGCAACGTAACAGTCAGAGTGAAATAGAAAGGTGAGAGTGACATCTGGTGGTGAGCAGTCCGCAGAGCACCGACCAGATTCGTGACAGAGGAAGAAGGGTCTTATCTAGAGTTATTTTTGAAACAAAGTGACAATTTATATACTTTTTAACCTCAAATGCTCATCTAGCTCTACATGATCTCTGTGTATTCCAGTTCGTGACAGGGTAGGTCGACATTGCAGTTTCATTTTTTTTGTAAAGGGCGTTTGATCTTCTTTGCATGTTCACTTTGTAAACACTGGGTCTGTACTTCTGCAGCAATGTAGGCTGATTTTGAAGTTGGGGGAGAAAATGAGATGGGAGTTTTTCAACCTACCCTTACCTCCGGTTAGGATAACGGATTGTTTCACTATATAAGACCCCTCTTGAAGAAGCCTTTTGAACCTGCTTTTAAACTGCATTTTGAAAGTTCAAAGTCGGGGGCACCATAGAAGTCCACTATATTAAGAGAAATCCAAAAATGTTTTTCCTCAAAAACCATAATTTCTTTACGACTGAAGAAAGGAAGACATGAATATCTTGGATTACAAGGGGGTGAGTAAATTATCTGTAAATTTTTGTTCTGGAAATGAACTAATCCTTTAAAATGTACCCACAATTCTTAAATGAGCCAAAAAACCAATAGTGTTTGCCACCAAACCTGAACTAAGCTTTTAGTGTTTTTAGTAGGGCTGCCCCCTGATAGTCGACTAACCGTTAGTCGATGAGAAGAGGCTTGCAAAAAAAAAAAAAAAAAAAAAAAAAGAGTGTGGAAGCTGAATAGTAGCATGCTCACTGCATTACAGGGAGGAGCTGGTACAGTCATGCTCTTAAAATACAGATAAAAGTAATATATGTTTTGAATGTGTAAAGGCTCTGTTTATTTGTGTGCACTCACAATAACAACAAAACAAAGAAAGCGCTAGTTTATCAATAATTTATTTAAACTTTAATGCTTGTGCTTGAATGCTTATAAGGCTATGTAGGCAATTAAAGGCTCATTATTATGATTTATATGGTTAATTAATAAACGTGCGACAAATAGTCGACTAATGTTTAAAATGAAAGACTACTAGTCGACCAGAAAAAATCTTTAGTCGAGGACAGCCCTAGTTTTTAGTAGAAGGGAAGATTATTGGAATTTTGGTCTTGTTGCACACACAAAGATATTGTATGGAAATTTTATTATTTATTTTATTTTATTTTATTATATTTTTAGATCAGACTGTATGACTATGGAAGCTTGACATTTAATTTCACAATTCTGACTTTTCTCTTAGAATTTCGACATCTCCATATGTTTCACTTTCCAAACGTAACAAGCTTGTTCTGTAGCTCGGCCGGCACGGAATTGGACTGAGGATGCAGAATCCTTGGGTATGAATCTCGTCACAAACATGACTCGCGATGAAAGAGCTGAAAGATGAGAGATTGAAAAACAAGCTAAAATGACATGCTTGCAATTGTGTTTTTATGTCATGCTCGCTGTTGTTCATACTATCGGGTAGGTTTAGGTGTATTATGGTATGTTATTTTAAAATGTCAGAGCATTAGAGCGCCGCTCAACAGACGTTTCAAGTCAGAACTGCGTACAAACGTATGTACAAAACCAGTGTCACATAAAACATGCCATATGTACGTTCATCTGTTCTGGGTAAAAAGAAAACGCTCTTTTGGCACCACTCAGTGGACATTTCACATCGAATATGTCAGAAAATGTTCATGACGGTATGTATTTAGCATCTTGTGAAAAAGTTCCCACAGGTGCGTTTTCGTCATGAGATCAGACTGGAATTGCGAGTAAATATCACAAGTTTATATCTCGCAGTTTGGACTTTCGCAAGTGCAATTCTGAGTTTAGAGCTTGCATACAGGTATTCTCTCCATAATTCTCACTAGGGAATTCCCATTGATTCACAAAACTTACCTGAGTGGTGTGTGATGATTTCAGACCAGGCCTATTTTACCTTACACAAACAATTATGAAAATTGTATACACATCTGATCTATGCCAGGTATTTGTTGAAAACTGGAATGGGTTAACAGTGTATCTGTGTGCATAGAACAACGAAAAGCTTAAGTTTAATAATCACTGACACCATGACTGCATCTAAGATTTGATTATTCTATTTACATTCACTTTAGAACCAGACTTGTCTAAGGAAGTTTTAAGAGGAAGTATGCACAAAGTATGTATGTGCCTACAAAGCCCTAACGTGCTAATTATAGACTGAAAAACAGTTTCAGAAAGGCTGGCATTCTTGCCAAGAGACTGCTAGAGTTTCAGAGTATGACTGGTCTGGAGGTAATGATAGTAGATGATTTGTGGGCTGTTGTTTCATGTTTCCCTTCAGATGGCGGGATCCTTAACACTGTTTGAGTTTCAAACATCAGCATCAGTGATGCCTGACAATAATTCACTCCTTGAGGCAGATTTGGAAACTTTAATTAATTTCTTCATATTTCACCTACAATTTGTGTGTGTGTTTTAGGTGGTTACTATATAGGGCATATTTATGCGGTTGTCAAGATGTTGTGAGACATTGTTATTTGGTTGCTAGGTTATTACTAGGTAGTTATTAGGTGACTACTAGGTGGTTGTAACTTTTCCTATTTAAAATTAAATTGAAGTAATTGAAAATCATGTCTAATTAATTAAAATCATGAAATGTATGCAACAGTAAAAATCCATTTAATCCCTCCACAAATTTTATTTTCTCTTTTTTTTTTTTTTGTAATTTTTCTGGATTCTGGAGCATAACAATTTATTAATTTATTAAAAGGTTCACAATAATATATCACTGTGTTTATTATTTTATTTTATTTCATTTTACAGAAATTCTGTGTAAATTATTCTGGAATTGTGATTAAATGAAAATGTAATAGTGACTGCACAACAAAGATTTACTGTTAAAATTAAAACATGAAAGAAAAAATTATATTCCTTAAAGGTGTTGTTGTTGTTATTATTATTACTTTGAGACTAAAATGTATTTTTCAGGCAAGTTGTAGTGAAGATATTTGATCTTCTGTGTTCTTGAAATGCTGAGACTTCATATTTAAACATCAGTCTTAGGTTTGCTAGTACATATTGTGATTTATTAATCGGCCCTACTGTTGATTTATTCATCCAAATGTTGCCCAATTCCATGAAATTCTGCATTATATTTTCAATTTTTAGGACTGGATTTCGTGATTGCTTCCACATCGCAGAAATTATAGGGCCCTCTGATGTATCATGTCACATCTATTCAATCTGATCTAACAGACAGACTCCACTGCTGAATGTTTTCTTAGAATAAAAAGGAAATGGGGATTGTTCTCTGGTGACCCAGCTAGTGCAGTGTGGAGTTTTGTCTTTCATATGAGTATTTTTTTCCCTCTAATGTTTTTAACAAATGCATGATGGAGCTCTGAGAGTGTGTCTCTGAATCAAAGTGAGAAAGAGTGCAACTCTCAGTAGTAATGCCAGATATGGAGAATTATTCTCTGGAAACTGCACTGCTGGAAGCAGATCACACTTAAACTCTCTTTCACGCATGCATGCTGCTCCAAACTCACTGAGCAAGCTTTAATTATTCACTTCCAGTGTTTTGGAGGCTCCCTGGATGGAGAAGGCACATTTAACATGCTTCCTCTTAACTAATCCTTGAATTAGTACACTTTCTCAGAAAGGCGTTGCATTGTTTATTCTGAAGCTGTCAACAATGTTCAGTTTTCAGAAAGAAAGTTAGAGTTTAACTTTAAATTCTGGTCATCGATAAAGAAAAGACCATCTGTCTTGCATGTATAGAACTTTCAGATGTTCAGTGCCATGAATACTGCAAATGTTGGCAAATCCAGTGACCCGTTCTTCCTTGAAAGTGCTTATTGTAGCAGTTTTGAGAACTTGTAAACACAACTTTGTTTCCTGGCAGACTGATATAAAGCTGTGCGTCCTCACACCCAGCAATTGTGTAAAGCCAGCCAGTCTGACTGCTGCTTTAAGAGAGCTCTTGCTACTTTTGTGTGTGATATGCTATTGATGATTTGTGCCCGTAGGCATGTCATCTGAAGCTGAGATTAGTGCTCTGCAAACAGATACCAGGGTTAGTTATTTAAATGCCTAATAAATACTTGGGTCTTAAAGGGTGTTCACACTGACAGCCATTAAATTATGAGAGGTCGCCAGGTCACTGTAGTGTTGATTTCTAGTATGTGTTCCTAACTGACTGCTGAATCCAACTATATCTGGCAGTGGATCATGTGAGCTTCACTATCTCACTGTCTTCACTCCTATTTCACTCCACTCATAATCTTAAACTGGTAATTTTCATTGAACATAAATTTTCTCTGTGATTTTGTGATCGATTGCTTGCTCTTGTGTTCTTACATGTTAACTGTAGTTTTTCTGAAGGGATTCAGTAGCTTTGTGTGAGGGGGGGGAAACAGGTGGGATCATACAAAATGCATGTTATTTTTTTATTTAGTACTAACCCGAATAAAATATTTCACATAAAAGACGTTTACATATAGTATACAAGAGAAAATAATAGTTGAATTTATAAAAAAAAGTCTGTTCAAAAGTGTACATATGCTTTATTCTTAGTACTGTGTTGTTACCTGAATATATAATATAGCTGTTTTGTTTTTTTTTCTTTTGTTATTGTTCATTTTGTTCAGTATTTTGTCCTGACCAGTTCAACTGCCCGATGTTCTTCACAAAAATCGTTCAGGTCCCACAAATTCTTTGGTTTTTCAGCATTTTTGTGTATTTGAACCCTTTCCAACAATGGCTGTATGAGTTTGAGATCCATCTTTTCACACTGAGAACAACTGACGGACTCATATGCAACTATTACAGAAGGTTCAAACGCTCACTGATGCTCCAGAAGGAAAAATGATGCATTAAGAGCCAGGGGTGTAAACTTTTGAACAAAATGTGTACAAGATGTGTACATTTTTCTTATTTTGACCAAAATATCATGTTTTTTTCATTTAGTACTGCCTTTCAGAAGCTACAGAAGATACGTAAATGTTTTCCAGAATACAAAATAAGTTAAATTTATCCTGATCTTCAAATTTTTTACCCCTTGGCTCTTAATGCATTGTGTTTCCTTATGAAGCATCAGTGAGCTTTTGAACCTTTTATAATAGTTGCATATAAGTCCCTCAGTTGTCCTCAGTGTGAAAAGATGGATCTCAAAATCATACAGTCATTGCTGGAAAGTGTTCAAATACACAAAAATGCTGATAAACCAAACAATTTGTGTGACCTGAAGGATTTTCTGAAGAACAACAGGCAGTTGAACTGTTCAGGACAGACAAGGGACTCGTGAACAACTATCACAAAAAAACAAACGAACAAACAAAACAAAACAAAAAAATAGCCGTGGATCATTCGGGTAGCAACACAGTATTAAGAATCAAGTATATGTAAACTTTTGAATGGGGTCATTTTTATAAATTCAACTATTATTTTCTCTAGTGGACTATGTGGAAAAATATTTTATGTGAAATATCTTACTTGGGTCTGTACTAAATAAAAAAAAATAACATGCATTTTGTATGATTCCTCTTATTTTTGTAAAATAGTTAACATTTTGTAGATTCTGCAAGGTGTATGTAAACTTTTGACTTCAACTGTTGTTGACTGCAAAGTTTAGGGTTCATATAAACGGAACATGTAAACATACCTAGTGAGGTGCATAAGGTGAATGTTGAGAGGGACATTTTGGACCTGTTGGAGGAATGTGGTGAATCTGGTCTCCGCTGAAGTGAACAGAGGTGGCAAACAGCCAGCTACATGAGTGAAAGTGTGGCTGTGAGTCTGACATGGCAATTACAGTATATATTGCGAGTTTCCTCTAGTATGATACACATACACAAACATACACTTTTTACAATAAGGTGACATTTGTTAACATGAATGTATTAACAAACATTAACGAACAATGAAAAATATATTTGTTAGACTATTTGTTAAACTTTGTTAATGTTAGATAATATAGTCTTCAGTGATTGTTCATGTTAGTTCTCAGTGCATTAACTAATGTTAACAAACACAAGTTGTGATTTTAATAATGCATTAGTAAATGCTGAAATTAGCATTAATTAATAATAATAAATGCTGTAGAAGTATTGTTCATTCTTAGTTCATTTTAACACGTTAACTAATCAATCTTATTGTGAAGTGTTACCAGTTTTTTTTTTTTTTTTTTTTTTTTTTAATGATCAGTGCTTGAATAAAAAATAAGTAGTATGCAAACATTTAAATTGCACAAAGAAAGTTTTTATATCCACTTTTAAATTATATAATTATTTCTGTAATTCATTGTTGAAATTTAAGCATTTAAAAGCATTTAGTATTCAAACATTAATGAAGACGTCACTAACAGTTTATGTAAAAACAGTTCTCTAATATCATAATTATAATAATAAAAAAACATTATTGAGTTGTCTGACATAATGCTTTAATATTTCTTATACAAATAAATAAGCAATTAAACAGTTACACGCCTTTATGAGTTGTATGGTGACCAACAAAGTGGTGGCACCATTAATTCATTCTTTCTTTCTTTCTTTCTTTCTTTCTTTCTTTCTTTCTTTCTTTCTTTTTCTTTCTTTCTTTTTTCTTTCTTTCTTTCTTTCTTTCTTTCTTTCTTTCTTTTCTAATATTCATTATTATTATTACTTGTTTTTATTTTTTCTATTCTTTAGGTTCTAAAATGTGGCACAACCCCCTGAAACTTAATGATGTTCGTTAATAACAAATGATATTTGTACGTAAATATATAGTTTACTTATGATTAAGATGTTTACACATACATGCATTTTTTTCTCTCTATCATACACGTACACACACACATACCGGTAGAGTGAGGTCAGTAATACATCCAGCTGTGGCAGCTCTGGTTACCGTAAAGAACCGCCCATATCCAAATGTTTTCAAACGTCTTGTATTGAGAGAATCTTATAGTTGGCATTGTTTCCTTTATTTTCCCTTGTTCTCTTTTTCCGTTTTGTGGGCTAAAGGGCCTCCATCGTTTGTAACAGCATCTCATGTGGCTGTCATAAGGGCAGGAAGCACATGTGTGCTGTGTTTATATGAAATTGGCTGGTAGTGTAAAGCCGATCTGCTCAGACAGTTTTGTGTTCAAGGAAAAAAATATTTTTTGGCCAAATTCATATGCTGCATGCGTTAGCACGGGGGTGTCCAAAGTCCGGCCCGCGGGCCAAATTCGAGCGCAACTTATGAACCGCGCTGGCGCCACACGGACCATTATTAGCTCTGGCTAAAGACAGCGCAGCGTGAGCTCAGAACAACTGCGTTTTCTCTTTGACTGATCTTGATTACGCGACCACTAAACAGTGCTGAGAGATTCCGTGAGAAGCGTTCGAGTTTGGAGCAGAGGTCTCTGATACAAACCACGGATGCTGCGGTGATTTAAATTAGTTTAAAGACAGAAGAAATAGCATTGCAACAACACTTACATGGAAAACAGAAGAAGCACTGTGCGACAACAATGCAGTTAGAATGCTTTTCAATCCACAAATCACCTGCATTTACCATGGATTTACTGTGGTAACAGTAACTGTGGTATTGTGGGAGAGATATAGGATATTCATACCGATTATTATTAATGTGGACATATACACAACCAGTCAACAGCCAGATCCCTCTTCTGCTTACCAAGCCTGCATTTATTTGACCCAAAATACAACAAAAGCATTAATATTGTGAACTATTTTTACTCTTTAAAATAACTGTTTTCTATTTGTATATATTTTAAAATGTAATTTTCTATTTACTGGACTTTCTATTTATCAAAGAAACCTAAAAAAATTTAGCTTAACTGTTTTTATCATAATAATAATAATAATAATAATAATGATAATATGTTTTTTTAATAATCTGAATCAGAATATTATAATGATTTCTGAAGCATCATGTGACTGGAGTAATAATGCAAAAAATTCAGCTTTGAATTCACAGGAATAAATTACATTTTAAAAATGTATTCAAATAGAAAACAGTTATTTTCAATAGTAAAAATATTTCAAAATTGTACTGTTTTTGCTGTACTTTGGATCAAATAAATGCAGGATTGATGAGCAGAAGAAACTTCTTACAATGGAAAGAACAGGTTGTTTAATGTTGATATCAGAAAGATCCTTATGTGTATTGGATTTATCTGTGGTGGGAAATGACTGTGATTGGACTGTAGTTTCATTCCCAGCTGAAATGGATCTATTTGGATTTACCAGGCCTGGACAGTTATTAAAACAGCTGTGCTTAAACCTCAAACCACCGTGACACTCTCTTTCTCAGTTTATCGAATAACAACGCTTCCACAAAGGTCGATTGTGGATTTGTGGTACACAGACTGACATAACTTGTTGAGGTTGTCATGATAAAGTGTTGATACTGTGTGTTTCACAGATAGAATTGAAGGCATCTGATGTTTAACCAACTCAAAACAACTGTACACTTAAAAGCAAGTCGCACCTACTAATGTTTTGATTAAACCATAATAAGCATGCCAGTTCTGGTTTCCGATATGAAATCGTTTTCACCAATTGTTTGTGTTTCCACCAAAGAAAAGCAGAGGAAAAGTCAAACTTCTGCAACATTGTGAAGTCACATAGATTAAGGTATTACATGACCATCCGTCTTTCATGTCAAACATAATTAGAGTATTAGAGGATCAGAAACTTGGCCTGCCTAGTCAAGTATGAAGTACTGATTAAGCACCAGTACTGCTATGTGTAGCAACTACAGCTCTGCATGTCCTTCAGAACAATGCCAGTGTTACAAAAAAGCAAGTATATATTTTTTTTTTTACAAGGTCTTTGGTCATTTCAGTCTTTTCAGTCTTAAAGGGGTCATCGGATACAAAGTTCACTTTTACATGTTGCTTGAACATTAATGTGTGTTGGCAGTGTATGTACACATCCACTCTATAATTATAAAAATCCATGCAGTGGTTTTTAATTAATCTGTAAAAATAATATCCCCTTTTTCATATCACACAGACAGAGGCCATTCCCAAAATTGATTTGATTTGACATGAGCGTCAACGTTGATTGACATGAGCGTCTTACCTTATCAGCTGTAACAGTCCGACCTCCATTGTTTCGATGCCGAAGCAGGGATGTAAGTTAGACAAGAATAACTTTGATTAAGTGATTGAGGTGTTGTGTTGCTGGATGTAATAATGAACATAGTGGTTATCATTTACTCCCGACATCTGAGCTGCTGAAGATGCAGTGGATTACATTTGTTTGTGAAGGGAATGCGCCTCCCGATCTACATAAATGTGTCTATGTTCACGCAAATCATTCGTGCTCCAGCTTCACTTACAGCAGAAGTGAGTATAAGGGTTTTTTATGAATCTCTGCAATCACCTTTCCTAATAACACGCTAGTTAGCAAGTTTCGCGCTAAATCCGGCTAAAGTAAACAATCTCTCAGAGCACAGCTTGTCACTCCACAGAGAGAAGAGAGGGGCGGGGCGAGCAGAGCTCATTTGCATTTAATGGAACAATCCATCAGAATGGGTTGATTTTTACAGAGCTCATTTTGACAAGGTAAAAAGGGTGTTGTTTTACACTACCATTGAGATTTTTTAACCAAATTATATATTTTTCATTAAGAATCTAAAGAATCATATCAACTTGTGGAAAATGAGCATCCAATGACCCCTTTAACAGTCTGTTTATTGGGTTTTGTGAACTTATCATAATGTAACATAGTCTTATGATATATAATTTAGGTTGTCGTTGAAGAATGGCACAGTTAGGAACTATATTTGGCACGACAGCCAAGTGTGTGAGCGGATCCAGAGAGACCATTCAGCACTGTTGCTTAATTCACATGCAGAGGGGGTGTTTTTCAAAGACATGTAAGCAAAACTCAAAGGGTCAGAATAGGATCTTACTGCAGTAGGTGACATTTAGAGGACCTGGTCCATAAACACACTGAAGGAATTGGAAGACCTCACCGTGACAGCACTGAAGATTGTCTGCGAAAGAGATAAGTAGTTCATGTCCCTGTATATTTTCAACAGTTCAGACTGAGATATGACCCAAGGGTTCAGGAGACTTAATGTGTCTTCAGTTCTGGCCATGTGTTCAGACGTGAGTGGATAGCACTGTCTCATATGTTTTATCCGCTTATTGGTATGGAGGACTGAATATCCTTGTTTGGGAAGTTGGAGGGGAAGGGAATGTATCTATGTATGCTGTTAGTTGTATTGTTGCTTGTCTTATATATATATATATATATATATATATATTTTTTGTAATGTATATTTTCTGGATGAAGCGATGTCTTCACAGCTTGAAGTTACCAACGGTCAATTAAAATTATAAGTAATTATAAAGCATGAAATACAGTATATAGTACATTTAAAAAAAACCTAAAGCCTTGCAATTTCTGTGATGTGAAAAACGTGAAATGAATCATAGAATCCAGTCATGGACTGAAAATGGAATGTTTACAGATTGTCACAGAATTTGGCAAAATTTGGATAAATAAATCACCTAATCGAATCTGATGTGGAATAGTGTCTGTAAATATTAACTCATGAAAAGAATGCTTTTTAAATATGAAGTCTGAAGTTTTCCAGCATCTGCAAAATATCAGCTGACGTCAGTATTGGACATCAAATTAACATTGACATTAGATGTTGAAATGACATCATGGTCACCAACATCGCAACCAAAATTTTTAACCAGATGTCAGCGTCTTATGACATTGTGTGCATGCTGGGTATCCCCACGAAATATATGGAATATGGGAGTTAAAATAACATTTTTATCCTTTACATAGACGGATAGCCTGTGGCACAAATTTTGTAAAACAACTCTGACAACATATAGGCACCACCTTAGAGGCAACAGTTCAAATTAGGAGAGCAAAGAATGTGTGGTTTGTGAATATATAGCTGGAATATGTCTTATTAGGATGATGGTTGAACTCCAGATATGCAGAACTAAGTAAAAAGCTCCACTATGAGCAAAATTAGCACCTTCATAATGAACTGAAGGTCTATGGGTTATATGGTTGTTGAGAGCACTGGTCCTCACTACGGCAGTATGTCTGCCCTAATGTCTGGAGGCTTTTTTTAAACTGTGGTATGCGTGTTTTGTAAAGCAGGTATGTCGTGATCCCAGTCCTGTGGCGTGGCTGTTGGTTTTTCCAGGTCCCAAATTACCATAATTTCCTGCAGCCATCCAATGTCATGAAGCAGTTCAGTACAGGACAGCAGAGACACTCAGAGGTGTAACTGTAAACATATGCGTCCCAGTACAGCCCAGCCCTCCAGTATGAGTACAGCATCTCAGAGGAAAATTTTATTGCTCAGAGGTTGCTCTTTCATAACTCAGGAGACTTAATGGAGCTCTGTGTTACAGCAGTTTATAGGCCCACATTGTCCAAGACAATATTGCTATTTCTTTCCTTTGAATGTAACAGATTCCAGACATATTTTAAGAACTGTAAAATGACTACTGCTGTTAATGAGAAAAATTAAGAGGAGTTAGCAAGCTGTTAGTTCACATAATGTAGATCTTGATTTTTAGTGTTTTATAATATTTTTGTGGACGTTTACTGAAGCCCCCTCATGTTGATGCAAACTCTTATGCTGTCATTTTTATAAAATTAGTGTTTGTGTTTTTGTTTTATTCTATTTTCGAGAACCAGTCTGCACTTATCATCTTTAATTTATTTCAATAGGTGGAAAGTTTAAGTGTTTCCTTTATAGTGACAGCTGGATAAATGTGTATCTGAGATCTAAGCAATGGAAAATCTTTAAGTCTGTAAATGGGTGAAAGTAGTGGTGGCCAAATACAAACACAGATGCAAAAGAAAAGAAAGCAGTAGAAAATTCTGGATGGGATTTCACCATAATAAAGTTCTGAGTTTTTGTGTTGTCACAGTTTTTTGTATAAAGTACACTTTAAACCGAGTGATGGAAAGTGAGTGGAGAAACATCACATCCAACATCACAGTGATGCAACTGACTCGTTCAAGGCCCAGAAAGGTAGTAAGGACATCATTAAAATAGTCAATGTGACATCAGTGGTTCAACCTTAATTTTATAAATCTACAACAATACTTCTGTTCGCAAAAAAACAAAAATAATAAGGTTACCTGGACAATTTTAACAATGTCCTTACTACTTTTCTGGGTTTTTCAATGTGGTAGTTGCATTGCTGTCTATGCAGGGTCAGAAAATCAGATGAACAAGGTCTTACGGGTTGGGAATGACATGAGGGTAATTTTTGACAGATTTAAATTTTTGGGTAATCTATCCTTTAGTCTTTAAATGTGAATTTGAAAATCAACCAAAAGCATTACTGTACCTTCAGTACACTAAATACATTCAGTTAGCCTCAAAAGTAAATACACTTACTTTGGAAGTCATAATAACTGATTCCTAATAGGGAGTCCCATCTTTCTATTCGCAACACTTCTTGTGCAGTGTGCGGTTAGTGAAACCAGAGAAGTTGGAAAAATAAGCTGTAAGCCACTGATGCTTGCTTATTATTAGTGTTTTATCAGCCCCTGCTGTGTTTCTATTAGATCACAGTTGCTGCTGGTTCAGTGAAAACACAGATAAGCCTCAGGTGACTCCATCATGCTTTGATTGCAGAACCGTCTCTCTGCAGCTTCTCACTCCTGAGAACTTTTATCAGACTAGATCCTACCCAAGCTCTGTCCCATTTATGAACACTCTGTTATCACCAAGGGCTATCAAAGAAAGCAGCGTTACACGTTCAACTCTGGGATTTCCATCATAGTTTCCCTGCATTAACAGACTGTTTTTTTCTGGTGAAGTCATGAGGCAGTGTGAGCTGCCCCTGAATGCTGAACACTGTATGTCTTTGTTCATGCATCGTAATGGTAGTTACAGCGCTGTAGCCTTCAGGCCTGTGAAACTTTATGGCCAACAGCCAGGGACAGACTTCTCAAACAAAGCCTTCAGTTATGTGCGTGCATCGGAGATTGAAGAACAGTAAAAGTGTGTTGGAGAATCTGAGGTGTTGTTGGGATGGCATGGAAAATGCAAGTCAGGTATCCTTTTCTAGGTGCAGCAGGAGGCAGGGAACTCCTGTATGCCTTGGCAAACCCTCAAAGAGCTGGGAACTAGTCCCAGAATGCTTTGCACATGGACCTCTCAGCTTGACTAGAGCAATTACAAAGGTTCAAAAGTGCATCATCAGCATTATCACAGACTTAAAGACTCACGACATCCAACTTGGACCAAACCAAATGTAGCAGCTTTTGCAGGGACAAAATGCAACTGAGGGACTCTCAACTGAGGGCAACTATTACAGAAAGTTCAAACGCTCACTGATGCTTCAGAAGGAAACCCAATGCATTAAGAGCTGGGGGGGTGAAAACTTTTTTTAATAAGTCAGGGTAAATTTAACTTATTTTGTCTTCTAGGAAACGTGTAAGAATCTTCTGTTGCTTCTGAAGGGCAGTACTACATGAAAAAATTATGATATTTAGGCGAAATACGAAAAATGTGCACATTTTCAGTCTGTTCAAACGTTTACACTTCTGGCTCTTAATGCACATTTTTTTCCTTCTGGAGCATCAGTGAGCATTTGAACCTTCTGTAACAGTTGAGTCCCTCAGTTGTCCTCAGTGTGAAAAGATGAATCTCAAAATCATACAGTCATTGTTGGAAGGGGTTCAAATACACAAAAAATCTGAAAATCAAAGAATTTGTGGAACCTGAAGGATTTTTCTGAAGAACAGCGGACAGTTTACCTGTTCAGGACAAACAAGGGACTTAATACCAAAAATCACAAAAAACATAACAAAACAACAACATTAAGAATCAAGTATGTAAACTTTTGAAAGGGGTCATTTTTATAAATTCAGCTATATTCAACTTATTATGTAAACACCTTTTAATTGAAATATCTTACTCAGGTCAGTACTAAATAAAATTTAAAAGGTTGTATGATACCCCTTATTTTGGTAAAATAATTAACATTTTGCAGATTCTGCTAGGTGAATGTAAACTTTTGACCGTAACTGTATCTAGAACTAGAGTACACAGCCAACAGAAGGTACCTAGATAGCACACATACATCACAGAGACGTTTATTTGACGTCTATATTTACATCTGCAAAACGTATTTTTTAGATTGTTTGCTCATATGCAATGCGTCTATAGGACGTTTCCTATCAGATGTCAAAAGACTATTAGATGTCTTTAAGATGTTTATGATTTAGAATGTATGTAAAACTGACATCTTACAGACGTCTGTCAGATGTTTGTACACAGCAGTTGAATCCCAGCTCGAGGACCTTTTCTGATCCTGCCCCCTTCTCTCTCTCCCACTTTGCTTCCTGTCAGCTATGATTGTTCCTATCATAATAAGGCAAAAGGTCAAAAATAAATCTTAAAAAAAAAAAAATGTCGTGTGCTTACAGTCTAGTGTGACCACCATCTAGACCAGCTAAGGACTATATATGATTAGCTTAATCATTTAAAACTCTCAGCAATGTAGTACTCATCTAAAACCAGCAGAAGCTAATTTTAGCTGGATTCCTACGAACAACTACATATATGCTATATCCATAGACTACTTTATGTAATGCAATGTTTGACTGTCTAATTTGACTGCGCAAACTGATCATTTGTCTCTTTTATTCTCCACAGCCTCTATATTTCGCTACAACTCTCTCTCATTAGTCTACCTTCTGTACCTGCTGCTATTACCGTGGTTTCAATGGCCCAACAAACACACACTACGAGGTAAGACAGTTTCCCACGCTCCAGTTCCTTATTTCACAATACTCTCTGTCTGACCAGAAAAATAGCTAATTGCAAAACCAGACGGTTGCTAAATGAACAGCTGTTTGTGATATGGTCTGGTGTTTTGAATTCCCCGGCTGAGAAATTGTATTGCCCAGCCTCAGAGGTTGCTGTTACATAGTTCAGGAATTCTGAGTGGACAGAATAGCTCAGATAATTTTGTGTGTTTGAGTTCATATTGAAATCTTTCAGCAAGCTTTGGTATCTGGGTAAATCTGAGCATAGCATAGACATCGTCAAGATCTCTTTTAAAACCATCTCTTTTAAAATGACACCTGAGGGACTGTTACTCTTGAGAAACATCTTAAAAACTGGATATTTAAAGAAAGTCTTAATTTTTGCTGTTTGCTTTGATCCAATCGAATTATATGAATTATATGAATTGTAAATGCCCAGAGTATGGTCAGAGTGACCAACTATGGTCAACTATGGTCAGAGTGACCATAGTTACAATTTATTGCTGAGTTGAGAAGCACTGGACTGTGCATTTGTCAAATGAAATGAAAAACAAAGATATAAAATGAAAAAAAAAAAAAAAAAATACAACCATGATGAACCACAATTATAATATATAATAATAACAATAAGAATAATTAATATATGTATATTTAATATTATTAATTAATATTAATATTACATCTTTCGTTTTTTATATAAAATATATTTATTATCAATATGTATTATTTATTTTTTATTATATACATATTTTCTGTAATGATACAATAAACAGTACTATCGATCTAAAACTATTCCTCTCTGTCTAGTATGGCCGGGAACTAGAGACTAGCAGTCATTTTGCCAAACCACAGCTTGACTGACCTTGATAATAGAGGAATCCATTATAAACCACAACCCATTCATTCCTGTAGTATAAGACATCACAATACCACAGAGATCTACAAAGCCCAAACGATTATACAATAAATAAAAGGTTCTTTGGCTCTCAGAAGCGGTTTGCATTGCTTTTTCCCCATACGAGCACCTTACTATGTAATGTGTAGGGTTCAGGGATTGGATCCAGCTTTGAGGCTTTGGCAGGCACATCGGTGACAGGAAAGCAGCCATTTATCTTAGAGCTTTAGTCCATAGCTCTCAAGCTCATAGCAGGTGATCATCACAGCCACTTCCTGTTTAAGAGGCAGGACTCCTGGAAACAAAGGTGTTGGCAGTATGTATTTGATAACTGGGCTTAACAAGGTGCTGAAAAGTGGATGATGGTTTGATGCTCTATGTAAAAGAACCACTAGCTGTGAGGACATCCACACTCATAACAGAAGTATGTGGCCATGAGGAGTGGCATAATAACAGTACTCAGACTAATTGTGCCTCGTGACCACTGCAAGAAATACAGATTTGTTCCTCTTCTAGCACCAGATAGTTGTGCCAGAGAATCTCACCTAGAGATCCATCCATTAATATTTCTGTTCATGGCAGTTGCATGCATCTGAAAAAAGAAAATATAAGTGAATTTCACCCTGTCATTAACTAAAACTGTACTGTATAAAATTATATAAATTAAGGAATCTGGTCTGTAGAATATACAGGTGCATCTCAATAAAATAGAATGTCATGGAAAAATTCATTTATTTCAGTAATTCATCTCAAATTTTGAAACTTGTGTATTAAATAAATTCAGTGCACGCAGACTGAAGTAGTTTAAGTCTTTGGTTCTTTTAATTGTGATGATTTTGGCTTACATTTAACAAAAACCCACCAATTCACTATCTCAACAAATTAGAATACTTCATAAAACCAATAAAAAACATTTTTAGTGAATTGTTGGCCTTCTGGAAAGCATGTTCATTTACTGTATATGTACTCAATACTTGGTAGGGGCTCCTTTTGCTTTAATTACTGCCTCAATTTGGCGTGGCACTGCTGAGGTGGTATGGAAGCCCAGGTTTCTTTGACAGTGGCCTTCAGCTCATCTGCATTTTTTGGTCTCTTGTTTCTCATTTTCCTCTTGAGATTCTCTATGGGGTTCAGGTCAGGTGAGTTTGCTGGCCAGTCAAGCACACCAACACCATGGTCATTTAACCAACTTTTGGTGCTTTTGGCAGTGTGGGCAGGTGCCAACTCCTGCTGGAAAATGAAATCAGCATCTTTAAAAAGCTTGTCAGCAGAAGGAAGCATGAAGTGCTCTAAAATTTCTTGGTAAACGGGTGCAGTGACTTTGGTTTTCAAAAAACACAGTGGACCAACACCAGCAGATGACATTGCACCCCAAATCATCAGAGACTGTGGAAACTTAACACTGGACTTCAAGCAACTTGGGCTATGCGCTTATCCACCCTTCCTCCAGACTCTAGGACCTTTGTTTCCTAATGAAATACAAAACTTGCTCTCATCTGAAAAGAGGACTTTGGACCACTGGGCAGCAGTCCATTTCTTCTTCTCCTTCCCTGGTGAAAAAACCAGCATATGCTGGTACCTATGTTTTGATTGGTCTTTTGCTGGTTTATGCTGGTCCTTTGCTGGTTTATGCTGGTCCTTGACCAGCAACATGACCAGCATAAACCAGCAAAGGACCAGCATAAACCAGCTAAGGACCAGCTTAAACCAGCATCAAAACATACCTAACCAGCATCCCAGCATCAAAACATAGCTACCAGCACATGCTGGTTTTTTCACCAGGGTTAGCCCAGGTGAGACGCCTCTGACGTTGTCTGTGGTTCAGGAGTGGCTTAACAAGAGGAATATGACAACTGTAGCCAAATTCATTGACACGTCTGTGTGTGGTGGCTCTTGATGCTTTGACCCCAGCCTCAGTCCATTCCTTGTGAAGTTCACCCAAATTATTGAATCGATTTTGCTTGACAAGCCTCTCAAGGCTGCGGTTCTCTTGGTTGGTTGGGCATCTTTTTCTTCCACACTTTTTCCTTCCACTCAACTTTCTTTTAACATGCTTAGATACAGCACTTTGTGAACAGCCAGCATCTTTGGCAATAAATGTTTGTGGTTTACCCTCCTTGTGAAGGGTAACAATGATTGTCTTCTGGACAACTGTCAGATCAGCAGTCTTCCCCATGATTGTGTAGCCTAGTGAACCAAACTGAGAGACCATTTTGAAGGCTCAGGAAACCTTTGCAGGTGTTCTGAGTTGATTAGCTGATTGGCATGTCACTGTGTTCTAATTTGTTGAGATGGTTTTCGTTAACTTACGGTGATGGAGAAATGATTGTGTGTCATCTGAAAGTTTATATCCCGTCTCCACCGGAGCCGCTCCCTTCCGGCAGTTTTGTATGCTGTGCACGGCGGACTCTTGTCGTGTCAGAAACTGATATTACTTTTTTGTTTTACAGACGTCACCATCTTTGATATTATTTTGGTCACTGTTGCTGAGGTTACTTGTAAGCAATACAGGCTTGACTCCTGTTGCATGTTCATACAGACAGTTTGGTCAGACAAGAAAAGCAACTGTAAGCTGCTGTGTGAACGAGACATTTTGAGACTCACACCTGTAAGTAAATGCAGTTGTCAATCCCAAAAACTGACAGTGTGAATGTGGCCTAAGTGGAATGATTTATGAGTTATTATTTATTAGAACGGGTGACCAAATAGCAAGACCACAGTGATTGTCTATAGGCCTTTTTTACATTGTGAGGGCAGGATTAAAAGAAAAAAGATAGAACTCACGACCCTTGTTATTGGTAGGAAGTAAATGCACTCTTGTCATAGAAGTTCTTGTGTCAAAGACACATTAAACATTGACATTTACATTTAGTCATTTAGCAGATGCTATTTTATAGGCAGCGGCTATTTGCACTAGTGATAGAGGCTATTTACTCTAAGTGCAAATAGCAATGGATTCTGTTTACACTGTTAAATTAGCAGGATTTTCTGCTATTTATACTGCTTAGTGCAAATAGTGGCAATTATCTGTACCTCAGTATTGTAGTACATTATAAAACAGTATGCAATAATAACGTATTGACTGTAAATTCTAATTTTAATTAATGGATGCCACTTTATTGGGATAATAGAGCCCTCCCCAGACCTACCTTATTTTCAACTTTTCGATTATTTTCTTTAATGCCATTAATGCCTTTCCGATGTGATATGAGATTTAAAAAGGGAGAAAAAAAAAGTTCGGCAAAAGGTGGATTCAGACGTCAAAAATAACTACTGCACACATTTTACCATCTACAATTTCTCGATTTTAATAGATTCTCAGTTTAAATTTTTGTTCTGGAAGTGGACTTCTCCTTTAATTAAAAACAAAAAGAAAAAATCTAGGAATACAGTTCCTCAGTTTTCAACATTTATACCTAACCTCAATCCGTCATCTTCAGAGTCTGATGTCAGTATCGTTTTTTTTTTTGGTCTATTTCTATAGCAGATTGAACTTCTCTCCCTCCCACACACACTAATCATCCCACTTTTCCTTTTTTGTTTTCAAAGGTCGTCAGTTACATTCCTTATGTCTGAGGATTAGCTTTATTGTTTTGACAGAGAACTAAGAAATGTGTAGATTGCTTCACCTTGCTCTACCTCCGTTACAGAGGTGTGGAATTCCTACAGCTACAAGATTTGCTTTCCGCTCTCTGGACGTTAGTGCACTCAGTGCTCTCAAGGGAGGCTTGCAGCAAGCGCTGGGAAGATGTGACTCAAATGACGGTCATCTACATCCCTTGTAAACAAGGCATAATCTGGCACTGTGAGAACTCCTGCTCAGAAACTCCCTGCAACTGCCAGCCACAGTAAAACGAAACCTGACATCGAACAATATTAATGGTTTTAATGAAAACCATCTTGCTTTTTTCCTACTGTCGATTAGCTACACATTCTGTGGCCGGGAAATCCGGGGAAGGCCAAGCCAGTTGTGAACAATCAGAGGCTTAGGAGTAGAAGGCGGCTGTAGGAAAATGTAGATCACCACTGCGAAATGTTAGGCTGGGTACACTTAGGTCAAATTCGCATTTGTAGTCACAGTTTCCTTAATTATTAGGATTTTCGGTTTATTAAGTTCAGAATGATTTGCTCTGCTTGCAGACCTGGTTACCTTCGGCCTACTTCTAGAAAGACAGTAATAACTGCTTTTGCAGATGCTAAAGAATGGCTGTCACTGAATAGACCTTTTTCACAATGACGACACGTGACTCGAAGCAGTGTATTCTTCTTACTTCTGCCAGCATAGTGAAGCAGCATGGAGCACATCCAGACACTTGTACATCTGTCATAAATACGGTTAGAAGATGGCTGTAGTATCTACTCTCATCTGTGTTTAAGGCAAGGCATCTGGCATCTCAAACGAATGTACCGATCAATGAGATTTCATTGAAGAATTTTAAAGGCGATTTTCTCAATATTTAGATTTTTTTTCGCACCATCAGATTCCAGATTTCAAATAGTTGTATCTCGGCCAAATATTGTTCTATCACAGCTTATTTATTCAGCTTTCAGATGATGTAGAAATCTCAGTTTAAAAAAATTGACCCTTGTGACTGGTTTTGTGGTCAAATTAAATGGAGGAATTGTAGATGTCCATTCACTCTTAAAAATAAAGGTTTTTATTGGCATTGATGGTTCCATGAAGAACCTTGAACATCTATGGAGTCGTCCCTGAAAGGTTCTTTGTGGAACTAAATATGGTTCTTCTATGGCATCACTGCAAAAACACCCTTTTGGAACATTTATTTTTAAGAGCGTAGTCCAGTAGCACGTGTATTGTTTCAAAATAAAACAAATGAACTGAGTAATATTGGGTTATTGGGTTCATATTTTCAGACCACTTTCATTTATCGATATGAAACTTGCAATGTAATGTGAGAAGATACACTTGCATAGAAATATATTTATACAGAGAATTTACACAGTGTACTCATTACAATCATAACCGCAACAAATGTAATAAATCAAGTAAATCATCCAGGGAATGACAAACTAAATTAAGTGAAAAGATTTCAAGTACCTATTACACGTAATGGTTACATACTGAAAGTAAGTCTATATTGCTACGGTTGCTGCTAGATCCCAACAAAGGCAGTTAATACAGAATGAAACTATAATCACTGACATTAGAAAAAGAACCTGACTGTAAGTACATTAAAGGATTTCCTGATCATTTATTCACCTCATGCCATCCAAGATGTTTATGTCTTTCTTTTTTTCAGTCAAAAAGAAATTAAGGTTTTTGAGGAAAACATTCCTGTTTTTTTTTGTTTTTTTTTCTCAATAGAGTGGATTTCAATGGTGGCTAATGGGTTGAAAGTCCACATTGCAGCTCTACATGATACCAGCTGAGGAATAAGGGTCTTATCTAGAGAAATGATCAGTCATTTTCTAAAAAAAATAAAAATAAAAATTGATATACTTTTTAACCACAAATGCTCATCTTTCACTAGCTCTGCGAGGCATGTCCGTGCATTAGGTAATCATGCTGGAAAAATCATGCACGGTTAGTTCTTCATCTGTGTACTCTGGTTAAAAAGTTAGGGTAGAGTAAAAAAAATCTATCTTTTTTTTTTTTTCCAATTTTAAAGTCATCTGACTTTGTTGTTTTACCTTTTTTTTTGTAAAGGTAGTTTGACTTTCTTTGCATGTTCACTTTGTTGAGCTAGTGCAAGACGAGCATTTGTTGTTAAAAAGTATATCATTTTTTAATTTTAGAATACGACAGATCGTTTCACTAGATAAGACCCTTATTTGTTGGCTAGGATTGTGTAGAACCCTTTGAAGCTGCATTGAAACTGCAGTTCGAACCTCAATCCTTTGGCTCCGATTGAAGTCCACTATATGGAGAAAAATCCTGGAATAATTTCCTCAAAAACATTCATTTCGACTGAAGAAGGAAAGACATGAACGTCTTTGATGGCACGGGGGTGAGTAAATTATCAGGTAATTTTTATTCTGGAAATGCACTATTCATTAATATTTCAAACTGTTCCTGCATTTTCCTGAGAAGTTTCCAATGTGAAGGTAAAACGGAAGTAGAGATACACTGCTTTGAGCAGCACTTCCGGTAATCAACCACTGTGATACAGGCCTACACTCAAAAGTGCTTCAAAAGGTTTGTCACAGCAGTGCCATAGAAGAACCATTTTTGGTTCCACAAAGAACCATTCAGTCAAAGGTTCTTTAAAGAATCATCTCTTTCACCTTTTTATAATCTGAAGAACCTTCTTTGGCCACAAAGAGCCTTTTGTGAAACAGAAAGGTTCTTCAGATGTTAAAGGTTCTTTATGGAACCATTTGGACCAGAGGTCTCGAGCTCAATTCCTGGAGGTCCGCAGCTCTGCAGAGTTTAGCTCCAACCAGCTCCAACTCACACCTGATTGGAGTTTCTAGTAATCCTGAAGACCTTGATTAGCTGGATCAGGTGTGTTTGATTAGGGTTGGAGCGAAAATGTGCAGAGCTGCACAATGTGTGAGGTTCTTCTATGGCATTGTAAAGCACCTTTATTTTTAAAAGTGTACTGTGTCTCGGACGGCACACCCACGGACTGCTTTTATGCTGTCTAATGCATATTGCATGCACAATTGGTAATATCGTTCTCCAAACTCAAAGGTCCAATGTGATGGTTAACTTAACACATGATGAGGGTTAAAAGCATGGAAATGCCTTAAGAAGATTATGAGAGTGATATGAAATAATCACAATCCATTTTGTTTCTCTAATGTGTTTTCCTGAGTGAAATAGGATATCAATGAGAAAAAGTCCATCCTGGGAATCCAATTGGGATTAATTTAAAATGATGTGCATAGTCTCTGTGCAACTAGGATTGTATGTTAAAGCAAAAATATAATTATTTATTGTTACCATTTTGTTAACATTATGCAAAACCTGATCAACACACCTAAATTATTTGGTAGCCATTATATATGTGACCCTGGATCACAAAACCAGTCATAAGGGTCATTTTTTCAAAATTGAGATAAATAAGCTTTTCATTGATGTATAGTTTGTTTTGATAGGACAATATTTGGCCAAGATACAACTATTTAAAAATCAGGAATCTGAGGGTGCAAAAAAATCAAAATATTGAGAAAATTGCCTTTTAAAGTTCTTCAAATAATGTTCTTAACAATGTATATGACTAATCAAAAATTAAGTTTTCATACATTTACAGTAGGAATTTGACAAAATATCTTAATGGAATATGATATTTACTTAATTTCCTAATGATTTTTGCCATAAAAGAAAAAACAATAATTTTGACCCATACATTGTATTTTTGGCTATTGCTACAAATAAACCCCAGTGACTTAAGACTGGTTTTGTGGTCCAGGGTCACATATTATTTATGTAGTCTGTTTAGTTTATTCCTTCTTGGATGATACCATTTTTTGATCAAGATATTGTGTATTATGCTTGTAAATTTTCATTAATGATTATTTGAAGTGGTTTAATTAGTAATGGCTGTGTTGTTCTACATTTTCCAAACAAATGCACACTGGTATGTGGGGGCGATGAGACTTTCCGCATGCTTTCCCACCGCTGTATGTGGGATAGGAAAATTCTGGAGAGCAGCAGGGCTCTCTGGGGTGTGTCTGCCACGTGCCCCCAGCTGCCAGGGTCAGAACTCGGGTTCTAGTCCCACCAGTTACTTCAGAGACTTACGTAAGCTCCGCTCTTTGTACCAACAATGACTTCCTTAAGATACTCTTGGGGACAGTAGTTTATCATCATCATGCATTATTTGTTTTAGAATGCAGTTTCATTAACTTGTATATAACATTTGAAGAAAAACCTAATCTGATTATTAACAAATGACATCACTGTGTGAATAATACATAAACATCAGCTTTCTCTTATTAGTACATGTATTTTTAATTTTTTTTTGCATTATTAGAATGCAAAAGTAAAAGCACACCTCCCCCAACAAGCCACACAGTTTGAGGTATCATTCATGTTAAAGTTCAAATAATTAGGATTAGAAGCTTGTATAAATACTAGGACAAGAATAAATGCTCACACTGATGCGGCACAAAGCCAATGAAAGCCTCCAGATTAAGCCTTTTAAAATTCATGGCTAAAAGTATCAAATTTTCCTTAGAATTTATCAAGAAAAGTGATATTGGCCTGTATAAGGAAACACTTTTTTTCTTTGTACTGTATGTGACTACTGAAAACACAAGTATCTTTGCATATCAGTACCACCAGGACTTTGTGGGACTTTTTTTAAATTTTTTTATGGCTTAAAATTACTGAATTTGCTGCAGCAAATGACACTGATATACTACAGTGACACTGATATTCTACCAATTTTAAATATTACAAATTATTTTAGGTTTTTAAAGTTTAACAATTAAATTGTCTGTTGTTGTAATTTTGTTTTATTTTTTTTATTTTTTCCAGTTCATAGTGGTAATGTAAGTGATTGCATTCACCAAAACATATTTAAATTAAAACGTATTTATATCTAATATACTGGTGAAATCAGGCATCATTGAGACCAGCATATATTATGTGCAAAATTATGTTGTATTTTAATAGTATCATTAAATCTCTAGAATACATACATACACACACATATATATATATATATATATATATATATATATATATATATATATATATATATATATATATATATATATGTATATGTATGTGTATATATGTATATGTATGTGTATGTGTATATATATATATATATATATATATATATATACATACAGTTGAAACCAGAAGTTTACATACACCTTGCAGAATCTGCAAAATGTTTTTGTGATAGTTGTTAATGAGTCTGTTTGTCCTAAACAGTTAAACTGCCAGCTGTTTTCTGAAATCCTTCAGGTCCCACAAATTCTTTGGTTTTTCAGCATTTTTTGTATTTGAACCCTTTCCAACAATGACTGTATGATTTTGAGATCCATCTTTTCACACTGAGGACAACTGAGAGACTATTACAGAAGGTTCAAATGCTCACTGATGCTTCAGATAGAAAAACAATGCATTAAGAGCCAGGGGTGTAAACTTTTGAACAGAATGAAAATGTATACACTGCCTTCCAGAAGTTTGGAAACACCCTAGAAAAGTGGGGTTTTGGAGAATATTGGCACGAATCCTTTTTAATTTGTGATAATTTTGCACTGACAACAGGGACAACACAAACTACGAAAACACATTGTATTACATAAACAGTTTATACATAAAAAAAACTTTTTGATTTTGATTTTCGATTCATCAAAATGTCCACCATTAGCAGCTATTACAGATCTGCATAATCTGGCCCTAAATTCATTGTATTCTAAACTTAAGTGGCAATCAATTGTTGAAGCTATTAAGGTGTGCTGACCCAAAAATCTTTTAAAAACCTGCACCATGTTTAAACCAGTAACCAGGCATCACAGCTGGCAAAGGGGCATGTCTGACTTTGACATGTATATATTGACATTATGATTTAATAAAAATGAAAATTATTATTGCTGGTCTTCAATGATAATGTCAACTTACTAATGTATTTGCACCAAATGATAAGGATTTATGTTGATATCATCCAAAACCACACTTTGCCAGGGTTGTTTCCAGACTTTTGGAGGGCAGTGTACATTTTTCTTATTTTGCCTAAACATCATATTTTTTGTTTAGTACTTCCCTTCAGAGGCTACAGAAGATACTTACATGTTTCCCAGAAGACAAAATAAGTGAAATTTACCCTAATTTTCAAATTCAAAAAGTTCAAAAGTTTACACCCCTGGCTCTTAATGCATTGTGCTTCCTTCTGAAGCATCAGTGAGCATTAGAACCTTCTGTAATAGTTGCATATGAGTGCCTCAGTTGCCCTCAGTGTGAAAAGATTGATCTCAAAATCATACAGTCATTGTTGGAAACGGTTCAAATACACAAAAAAGCTAAAAAAAGCAAAGAATTTGTGGGACCTGAAGGATTTTCTGAAGAACAGTGGACAGTGTTCAGGACAAACAACGGACTCATCGCTAAAAAAATAAACAAACAAACAAAAAAAAAGCTGTGAATCATTCAGGTACCAACACCGTGTTAAGAATCAAGCATATGTAAACTTTTGAACAGGGTCATTTTCATAAATTCAGCTATTACTTTCTCTTGTGGACTATATGTAAATGTCTTTTATGTGATAATCTCTTATTCAGATCAGTACTAAATGAACAATAACATGCATTTTGTATGATCCCTCTTATTTTGGTAAAATAATTCTGCAAGGTTCTGCAAGGTGTATGTAAACTTCCGATTTCAACTGTATATATAAACAAGGCGTTGGATCCATTGCACAGCCTTTTTTGTGTTTTTGGAAGTGAACAGTTTGAAACGAGTTGTGAATGAATGATTGGGAGAGATCACTTGAAAATATTACATATTATATTAAACACATTTTTATTAAATATTTTATTATTTGGCCTCATGTCAGAACTTTTCTTTCCTTTTAAAACACTTGTATATAAATGGGTGTCCTGGTGCTCTGTATTGTCAGTTTATTCCTGCTTACTTTAAAACAGAATTCTCTGCAATACAGTGGTAAAAAATTAGTATTATGGATCTTTATTAGCTAATTTTACTATTTCCCTCTCAGGTTAATATTTTTGTTGCTGAAAAATTGCAGAAAAAATGCAAGCTGCAGCAAATAATGTAGAGTTTGCTTGATTTTGCATTAAATTCTGTGATTGTAAAGTTTTGAAAATCCTTAAGGTCGTCTAGCCATTTCATTAGGAATACACACGAGTGGGATTTTCACCAGAAGCAGAACATTTTCCCATGCGGATTTTGCAATGAGTTCAAATTTGAAGTGTCAAACAATAAAACATTTTAACAGAAAATCAAACTGCTATATATACAGTATGATTACTGGACTTGCATGCAATATTTGTTTATATGAAAAACCTCATTCCGTCTAGTTCACCTCTTTTAGCCAATCTTGTAATGATTTTGGTGCCGGTCTGATATGCCTTAGTTAACCGAACCACGGAAGAAGACACAACAGGTTCTGAAACAAACACTCCAAATGAGCCAAGTGTGAAAACGCCCTAAGAGTGCTTTCAATTTGGTGATCAAATTAAATGTGTATTTATTTAACACTGAGAATACTAAAAATCCAATGATCTCTGATTGTATTACATTGTGGTTATACGCCAAGAAAACACTGTGTTTAACTACAGGACAACCTTTAAAATTGTGTAAAAAAATATCCCACAGCTGATGTGTAAATCCTCTTGCTTGGTTTGGTAAGGCAGGCTGTTATTCTTTCCATAGTCACTGAGTAACTCTACACCATTTTGGGGTCTATGGAGCTATGTCAAGTGATTCTTGTTAAAACAATCATGGCTACACGTGTCAAAACACAAGACATCACAGTCATCCTGTTCTGCAGAAAATCTCATAATGGTCCCACAGATTTCACACTCTCGCTATAAGGCGTAACTGGTTAGAGGTAAACAGCAGCGCTGCTATCTGCGGCAAGTGCTGAAGTGTCCTTTCATTGAATTTCGCTGGAAACAAACCAGAGAAAATGCCAAAACAAACTGGAAAGACAAATACAGCTTTGCAGAGGTCTCTCTGTGTGTCGAGTGTTCATTCTTACCCAGGTGTCCTCACTCACCTCGTCTAGCCAGAAAACGTCTATCCGTTTTCACAAATATTCTGGAATTTAAAGTGCAGTTTGCATTAAGCAGAACAACTTGAAAGGCCCAAGCAGTGGGGTGGCCCATCTGTCCAGTAAAACCTTTATTTTACAGGTTACATTATGTGGCGGTGCATTTCCATCAGTGTTTTACAGTAAAGTATAACCACAGACCTCAGGTGGTACTCTTTCCAGGCTGTAGTGCAGCTTTTTTTTTTTTCTCTTCCTATAAGTAGTGCTTACTAAGGCACTATTACTAACCCTAAGTCTTAAACTTTACTGTGGCCATTTGTGGTATGGATGTGAATGAAATTTTATGGGTAGGGCTCATTGAATCCAATTAATTTTTTTCCAAATTCCGTTTTTTCAGCATTTCATTTTTTTCCATTTAAATTTTTCTGGACTCTTTTTAACCCTCTACGGTACGCAATATGATACCAATGAGGAAAAAATTATTTGTGATGTTTAAAATTGGACACTATAACAATATCAATAAACATTTTTATTATTTTTTTAATTTGCATATATTTTTTAAGTTTGTTGTCTCACGGCAACATTGTACCACAACGGACAAAATGAAACATTTGATATTTTCATGCAGAAAATTAATACATTTATTTAAAACATCAATTTCTGATTTATCACAGATTTATCACATTTTTGATGTATTGTACATCTCATATTTAACAAAAAGTAAGATTTCATACCCACGTGTTGTTTTCAGGCAACACTGTACCATCGTGGATCACAAGTATAACCAAACTGTCATATCTGTTATCATACCAAAACATTATAATTAGTGTTTTTTTGAAGTAAAAAATTTAAAATGATCAAAACCTTATGCTAATATGCACCTTATCCTTACAAACATGCACATACACACACAAGCACATAAATGTGAAATCTCCTTCCTCACTAATGACTCCTCACTGCTTGTAAAAGCTGAGGAAGCACTTCCTCTCAACAGAATATGTGCAGATATTGTATATGAATTACAATTCTTATAAATGCATTACAATATCATGCAAAAATGCAAAAACATTTAGATAATTCTAACTTTTTTCCTTACAAATATAATATACATGTATTCTATTCTATAAGCCTGGTATGGCCATATGTGATTCCATTATGGTACAATGTTACCTTGAGGCAACATGCAGTATTTTGTAATTTCCTATGATATATTTGATGATATATTTTGTAAAGTTTTTGAAAATACTACTTTACTAACCAGTGAAGGTGACTCAGATTTTTTTGTCTGCAATTATATGGATGAAAATTGATAAAAAGTGCACTTTTCGTTGGAGAAAATATGGAGTCATGTGACATGTGCACATGTCCTGAAAGTGGAAACAAAATGGACCCCTATGGCTCATGTGACCACCTTTTTTGTAATTCCATTTATTAGTGTTTGACGACTTCTTTACTGAGATAGCATTGATCAATTAAAAAAGTTTCTCATTTTATTTAAAAAAAACAAAAACAAAAATAGACTGTGTTGCCTCCATGGTTAAATGGAATATTATTAATCAAAAAACATGTCTAATTAATTAAAATCATGGAATTTAACATCAATTTACATCAATAACATCAAAAATTGGAGCTCAATTAAATGTTTTATTTTTTCTGTAATGTTTTTGTTTTATTGTTATTGTTTTAGCATGTCTAATTATTTGAATGCATAAAACAACTTTTATTTATTCTTACAATAGCCTTATGAAATGTTGTTGTTTTTTTTCCCCTCAGAAATTCTCTGTTGTGTATTTAAATTTGTTTCTGGTTATCAAATGAAGGCATAAAACATTGATTTAATTTATCTTTTAATTAATAAAAATTAAAACACATTTTATTTTTTGGCAAATGAATGGGATTTACTATTAAAATTTAAACATGGAAGATATATTGTATGATTATTTTTTAAAAAATAAAGTTTTATTTTTTAACAGTAGTAGTAGTAGTATCACGTACATTCTTCAAGTGTCTTCAAGTTAAACTGAGCTTTTATTTTGACGGATTGTCGTGAATTCCTTTAGATTTCTGTGTGTATATGATATGACGCTAGTGTTAATCAAATGAAACGGCAAAATGTTCATGAAGTGACTCTCAGAGCAGTCAAGCACGCTTCAATATGAGTAGTAAACAAAACTGGGCCTCTGTGCCGACCGGGAGACACATAGAACATGCAGGATTCATATTTAATTCTTTTTCTAGGGCTTAATATTTACACATACTAGTCCATATCGCAAATTGATTTAAGTGTAATGACCTACTTTTGATTAATTAGTCCAAACTTTGATCAATTCTGTGACATTCCGCTTTAAACTGTAAATTACGTTTTTATGACTGGATTCCGCGTTTTCCCCATCGCAGACATCATAGGGCCCTAGATGGGGGAGTCTTTGCTTGCTTTCTGAATATATATAATTCTTTCACAAGTTAAATAAAAGTTCTGGGAATGCTAACATTAGTCAGTGAGTCATTTCTGAAATTAATATGTCAAAATAGATCTGTGCACTAAGTGTTATAGTAATAGATCTGCGCACTAAGTGTTATAGTAATAGATCTGCAAACTAATAGACCTGCCACAGCATGTATTTGTATTACAGTCAGGTACTCAAAAGAAAAAGGCACTAAAATTAGCTTTAAAATAAAAAAAAGAACATGTTTATTCAATAAGGTGCAAAATTTGAGGTTAATGGTGAGCAATACCAGTAGTGTTTCCTTAGTAAGAAGCAATAATTGAGCTACCGCCTTATATAAACCTTCACTGTGCCTCACTAACACTAGTTATGCATACACTCGTGTTAAAAGTGTTGTGCGCTCTATAAAAGAAGTCCTTTGTAAGTACCCATAATTCTCCATAGTAAATACATTCTCAACTGAAGGCATGAGTTCGGTCCAAATGAGTTTGAAAACTAGCCCTTCCCTATATTACTACAAAGTCAAAACTCTCTTTAAAACAAAAATAAAAACTCTGCCCTAACAGTGACCTGTTGTAGCTCTAGTTTGTACGTCTTTACAGTGGACGTTCCAGTGCTCTTTACTCGTGTAGTGTACTTTAGCAGAAATGGTTTTTCAGCCACAGCAAAAAAGTGTGTTTTGACAGTCCTACCATGATTAGAATAGCTGGGCCTGGCATTGCATTTTCCTAATTCTCGCAAAAGTTAAACACTCACACATGTGCTCATTTTGCTCCTATACTGCTGCGTTGTTGGAAAAACATTGTTAGAAATCCCATCTTTGGGTGGCTGCAATGTAAATGTTGCAATTAAATATTACAAGGGTTTCTACAAAGCCTGTAAAGCTATTGTTATGGCAACCGATGGGTAGTTGACACATATTGCGTCTATGGACTTTTTTAAAGTTTTATTAAAATGTCAACCTTATATGGGCTTTAAAGGAGAAGTCCACTTCCAAAACAAGGTTCACATATAATGTACTCACCCCCTTGTCATCCAAGATGTTCATGTCTTTCTTTCTTCAGTCGTAAAGAAATTATATTTTTTGAGGAAAACATTTCTGCATTTTTCTCCATATAATGGACTGCTATGGTGCTCCGAGTTTGAACTTCCAAAATGCAGTTTAAATGTGGCTTCAAACAATCCCAAATGCGGTTGTAAATGATCCCAGCCGAGGAAGAAGGGTCTTATCTAGCGAAATGATCGGTTATTTTCATTTAAAAAATACAATTTAAATACTTTTTAATCTCAAACATTCGTCTTGCCTTTCTCTCCCAGAACTCTGTGTATTCCGACTCAAGACAGTTAGGGTATGTTGCAAAACTCCAATCGTATTTTCTCCCTCAACTTCAAAAATCATTTCAAAATCATCCTACATCGCTGCAGAAGTACCGACCCAGTCTTTGCAAAGTGAACATGGACAGAAGATCAAACACCCTTCACAAAAAAGGTAAAACAGCAATATAGGACGATTTCAAAGTTGAGGGAGAACATGAGATGGGAGTTTTTCGTCATACCCTAACTGTCATTATCTGGAAAAAACAGTCCAGGCAGAGTAAGACAAGATGAGTGTTTGGCATTAAAAAGTATATAAATTGTATTATTTTAAATAACCTATCGTTTCACTAGATAAGACCCTTCTTTCTCGGCTGGGATCATTTACAATCACATTTGGGATTGTTTAAAGCCGCATTTAAACTGCATTTTGGAAGTTCAAATTCGGGGCACCATACCAGTCCATTATATGGAGAAAAATGCTGAAATGTTTTCCTCAAAAAACATAATTTCTTTATGACTGAAGAAAGAAAGACATGAACATCTTGGATGACAAGGGAGTGAGTAAATTATTTGTAAATTGTTGTTCTGGAAGTGGAGTTCTCCTTTAAATCTCAGGTTTATTTTGAGGTGAAACTAGGCTAATTTAATATTGACTGTCATATCAGTTAGCAGCCTTGACATAAAATAATTATCAGGCCTCATTAATGAAGGTTGTTTTTTTGTTTTTTTTTAATGATTTGTGCCAACCTTGTGTTTTTCTTCTCCGTTCTACAGGACACACTGGACGTTACATCAAGGCCCTTTTCAGCACCAGTCTGATTTTCCTCTTGGCACACGTCAGCTTCCAGATCTGCTTATATACCATCCCCAGTCTTGATGATGCATTGGGACACAACTGTAAGTCTGACTTGTTTCAAGTGCAAGTACAATCATAGAGCGCATTCTTCTTCATCAAGCATCATTAGCAGCATTCACAAAGAGGATGCGTTTACAGCATTTCCTAGTAAAAAGGTAATGGATTTGAAATGCATTTATTTTATACTGAGTCTATTATAGTTGAAGTCTATTAACATATTTACTGACATATCGCTTGAGGCTTACTGATATAAAAATTGTAATTAAACTTTATTTGGAGTACTACTTGTGCACAGTGCACATTTCTTTATATTAAGCCTAAATATGGTTTAATATTACTATTGATAACGATTGTATGAACTTTAAATAATATCGATCTTTAAATGCAAAATATTTAAAGTGTACCTAAAGTATACCTGCAATAGTTTGACTTTAGTACAATCAAATATAATTAAGTTTATCTTTAGTTGGACTTTAGTTAGAGCACTACTTTCACACAATTAAAGTGCTTTAAGTACAAAATTAATTGTTTAGCAGACTTTAAGTATACCAGTTTAGTATACTAATATCAGGGCAGTACAGTATTAGGGTATTTTAAGTAAGTGCATAATATGTGAATTTATTTGTAGTATACTTAGCATGAAATAAGTGTATTTTAAATACATTTTAATATATTTATTTTTCACTCGGGTTCTCAAGTTGTTTTTAAACTAAATGTTTATTAGTCAGACCAGATTGGTCAGTAGGTAGTTGACCAGCCAACATGTTCAAAAACCACCTGAAGCTGCTGGTCCAGGATGGTCTTTCTCCTGGAGAACAGTAATTACAGTAATTACTGAAAAGTGAAAAATGGTAACATCACAATCAGTGTTGAATAATTACTTAAAGGAATACCCTGCTGAAAAAAAAAACAAAAAAAACAATAGAAACCATCACAGAATTTGTAATGGTTTTACTGGTTATAATGGGAATTGTACTTGTAATTGGTTGCTTCTATTGGTGGCTTGTTAAAACCACTAAATCCTAATGCAATATGTCCCAAAACACACTACATGAGATCATTTCATAGGTCAAGTGTTCATCGGATGCAAAGTTCAGTTTTACATGTTGTGTGAACATTAATGTGTGTTGGCAGTGTATGTACACAAACACCCTATAATGATAAAAATCCATGCAGTGGTTTTTAATTAATCTGTAAAAATAATATCCCCTTTTTCAAATCGAGCCATTCTCAGATGCCTGTCAGTGTGGTGTCACACGATAGTTGATTGACATGAGCGTCTTACCTCAGACCCGCCTTACAACAGTCTGACCTACATTGTTTCGATGCCGGAGCAGAGATGTGAGTTAGACAAGAATATCTCAGATTGAGCGATTGAGGTGTTGTGTTGCTGGATCTAATAATGAACTTGGTCGTCATTTATTTTCCGACATCTGAGCCACTGAAGATGCAGTAGATTACGTTTGTTGTGAATGGAATGCACTTCTCAATCTACATATATCCGTGTATGTTTGCGCGACTCATTCGTGATCCAGATTCACTTACAGCAGAAGTGAGTATTAGGGTTTTTTATGAATCTTTGCGATCACCTTTCCTAAAAACGAGCTAGTTAGCAAGTTTAGCGGCTAAACGCGGCTAAATGTGGCTAAAGTAAACAGGCTCGTCACTCCACTGAGAGAAGAGAGGGTGGAGCGAGCAGAGCTCATTAACATTTAAAGCAACCTCGACCAGAACAGGATGAATTTTGCAGAGCTGATTTTGGCAAGGTAAAAAGGGTGTTGTTTACACTACCATTGAGAATTTTTAATCAAAGTACATTATAGACTTTTCATTAAGACCCTAAAGAATCATATCAACTTGTGGAAAATGGGCATCCGATGCCCCCTTTAAAGGTTTTATTGGTTAAAAGTTGATGGTTTCTAATGTTCGTAATGGTATTTTTTTGTTTGTTCGTTTGTTTTTTGTTTTTTGTTTGTTTGTTTGTTTTTTTTTGTTGTTTTTTGTCATTAATTACTCACCCTCATGCATCCAAACCTGTAAGACCTTTGTTCGTCTTCGGAACACAAATTAAGATATTTTTAATGAAATCTGAGAGCTTTCTGACCTTGCATAGAAAGCAGCAGTACTACCCTGTTCATGTTCGGGACGTCAAACACAGATGCTCTGCGCCTTGTTTACAAGCAGAAGAAGACACATGCTGTACATAAAGCAGTCTGAAGATTTCAACAGAGAGGATGACTTGTAATTTTTTGCCCACCCTTACTTATTTGAACCAGAATATACAAAAGATGAACTAAGAGAGATGGACATCATAACGCTGGCTCTTGCGTCAGCAGCACCACACGCATGTGTTGTGGTACACTTGTGAATGGGTGTCGAAGAAGAAATAGTTTAATAAAGTCATTATTTTTGTTTTCTTCGCGCACAAATAGTATTTTGTTTCTTCATAAAATTACAGAATTTGTAAGTGTTCTCACTACCTTTCTGGGCCTTGAACGTGTCAGTTGTGTTGCTGTCTGTGCGGGGTCAGAGAGCTCCAGGATCTCATCAAAAATATCTTAGTTTGTGTTCTGAAGATGAACGAAGGTCTTATGGGTTTGGAACAACATGAGCATAAATAATTAATGACAGAATTTTCATTTTTGGGTGAACTAAGCCTTTAATAAGAATACCTTGATCAATTAAAACAATTAATATCACAGACTGATACATACGTCACATTACATTATCTAGGGCTGAGTCCGAAATTGCATACTCTCTTAGTCAGTAATTACATACCGACTGTTAAAAATATGTGTTCTATGTAGTATGAATGTAATGAGGACATAATACTTTGGTCTTGTTCTCATTATTTGCATTCACATGGACACTAATAATGTGTTTGCAATCAGACTAGTCTGGAAAAAAAAAGAAAAAAAGCCACTTGTAATTCTGTCAATGTAAACACTTGATCAGATTGGAAGGTGAAACTGGAAAGTTATACGCTTATGCAGTGATGTAGTGATGTGGGGAGGGGGTGAAACCATTTTGAATTTTAAGATAAGGGTAAATTTAACTAATTTTGTCTTCTGGGAAATGTGTAAGTCTGAAGGCAGTACTAACTGAAAAAATATGATATTTAGGCAAAATAAGAAAAATGTACACATTTTCATTCTGTTCAAAAGTTTACACCCCTGGTTCTTAATGCATCGTGTTTCCTTCTGAAGCATCAGTGAGTGTTTGAACCTTCTGTAATAGTTTGAATATGAGTCTCTAAGTTGTCCTCAGTGTGAAAACATGGATCTCAAACTTATACAGTCAATGTTGGAAAGTGTTCAAATACACAAAAATTCTGAAAAACCTAAGAATTTGTGGGGCCTAAAGGATTTTTTTGTGAAGAACGACAGGCAGTTTAACTGTTCAAGACAAGCAGGCACTCATGAACAATGATCACTAAACAAAAAAACACAGTAGAAATTCAACTACTATATTTTCTTGTGGACTATATGTAAACGTCTTTTATGTGAAATATCTTAATCAGGTCAGTACTAAACAAAAAAAACAACAACATGCATTTCTTATGATCCCTCTTATTTTGGTAAAATAATTAACATTTTGCAGATTCTGCAAGGTGTATGTAAACTTTTGACTTCAACTGTAAATTACTGACATGTCATTTGAAAATTCATCCAGTCATAATGTCACAAATGTTGTCCCACCAGTTCTTGCTTTAGACTCTCATTCACAGGTGCTTGTTTTGGGAGCAGGAAGTGGCATTTTTACTGCTTGATAAATATAAGCAACACAGCACAAAGCTTTGTGTGCAGTCGTCTCCTAATTAGAACCTGAAATCGATCAGTATTTATTCAGCTTTTCTAAAACAAAGAAAATAAGCAGGTGAATTGCTAGTATGCTTGTCTTGAATAAACAGGAAACTCATATTTTTGCAGCATATTTTTGCAGTGTTCAAATGTCAAAAAATGAAATCCGATTTGAAACCTGTGACATATAAACACGCACATCAACTCGATCATTTTATTTAGCATTCGTGTAAACAATATGTTTATATTCATCAAACAGAATGATTTCATTCTGATGATTGCCTTAAAAAATGCACATTCAATCCATTTGTCAAGTTTGTATTCAATAAGCTTCTTGTTTCAACAGGGCTTTCACAGGTGACTGGGATTTTTATCAAGAAGGATGTGTTCCTGGATCTAAATCTTTTGTTGGTTCCAAAACACCAGTCTTGTCATCTAATTCCCTTTCTCTAATCCTGATCTGAAACTAAATCCAAAATAAAACTATATCTGAAAGTTCAATTTATTTGATTGGAATGTTCATCCGGGACCTTGTGCGACTTGTTGCCAGAGTCACAAATCACATGATATGTACTGTAATCCTATCGAGAAGCAAAATTATTAGCCCCCCTTATTTGAGGTTTGGACATTTTGTTTACCTTCCCCAATTGTCCTGAAAGACCAATGCAAGATGCATCATTCCTGAGTCCCAGGCATCTTTAAGGAGTCGCCAAGCTGACTGCAAAGACTTCAAGGGCTTGTAGCCTTTGGCTGACTCTGCCAAAGGAGGGTTCGGTGGCATGAAAATGTTTCGGTCACGTTTCAAGAGCACTTGTGGTCGGCTCGTCTTTATGAGCTACTTCACAATGTCCAGTGCTTGGACCATACTCTGACTCATTTTATCCTGAGTATTCAAACTTTCTCTCTTACTCTCTCTGTAGGCAGCTCATGGGAGACTCTATCAAGACATGTTGGAGTGTCCAGGTATGTAGAGAATGTAAAGAATGAGAGCATGTATAAGTGAGGCATGAAAATGATCAGAGCTAGATAGCAAAGTTTAAGGAACAGTAAGAGAACAGCAAGGCCATATACTCTCTACACTGTTTGATTGATTAAATGTGAATTTTCTTATTGCCAAGAAAATATTTGACCTAATAAAACAACTATATTTTTCATGCAACCCTGTTATCCCCCTTTTTTTTTCAAAGCAGCTTTACAGAAAAAAAGCGTGTTAATGTTTGTAATATTGTATCTTTGTGGCCTATTCCATTTAGCATGACTTACTGCCTGAGCTGTGCGATAACATAGTTTACATTTTGCGCAAGATATCAAAAAGTTGAGATATGCTGTGTGGTTTATTATTTTTATTTTATTTTGATTTATATTGTTTTTTAAATTCAGGAAAAGACTGAAAGGCGATATTTTCTGATCTGTGTAACACCATATTGCTCTGATATAGCATTTAAATGCTAAGTTTGCGGTTTCTCCTGCAGGCTTCCGCTGGAAGACCCTTGGAGCATGGTGTGGCTCCTGACCCCAGATCTTGGCATCTTCATCATCTCTCTGATCACCCTGATATTGTGTAGCCGTCTGTTGAAGAAGAGAGAGGAAGGGCCCATACCTCACATGTCTTCACTTCTACAGGAGGTGAGCTGAGCATAGAGCAGGCCTACTTCTGATTTACTGTTTTGTTTATATATGAGCAGCTTACTATGAGACTGTGTTAAGTAGTGTTGCTTTAGTCTGAGCCTCACATAGCCCACCCATGGCCTACTGCAGCGGCTAGTGCTGATGTAATCTACTGATTGCTGGCTGCTACATAGCTTGTGTGAGTCAGGGATTTTATCATTATGCCGGGAGACAGATTTTTGTTTGCATGCATCCAGGCTGATACAATGAGCACTTTAGGGGCCAGACTTGTTCATAATATAACAAGGGGCATGATCTTTAAAAAATATCATAAGATACAATGGTCCCAAAAAGGTTTAGAGACATAAACTAGACACATAAATTGCATAAATGGCAATGGCACCAATTTTTGGGGTTAATATTTCTTTCTTTTTCACTGAAGCTTAGGCAAGCAAATGGGATATCCTCATGTTCTGTCTTATATCCATAAAATAATCTGTACTTAGTAGTTTTAGATGCAGGTATATTGTGACCACAAAGTGTATGTGCATCATGCTACCAGATTGTTGTGGTATCATCGATTGGAGAATTACCTGCCTTTTTTATGTCATGTAAAAATGTAGTTGGTCATTTTATAAGTTGGTCAGATGAAACCTTCCTGTCTAAGTGTGTGTTATATCCAGACATTACGTAGAAATGCCTTGCAAGACTAATGCTGCCAAGCCAAAAGTGCCATATAAACAGAGCTGGCCCTCCCTATAAGTGAACTAAGCGGCTGCTTAGTTCAGTACAGTAGTGTTGAGTCCTATCCTCAGCCTTTGAGTTCGCCAATACATGATATTATCATGCTAATTTATTTAATTATTTTACACACTTAGTTTCATTGCCCGAAACCAGCTCCAGCGTAAGGCTAAAAGCAGCCTAACATTATCAAAAAACGTCGTAACTGATCAGCCTAGCCTATTCTAGTGCAAGTTTATACATTTTAAAAAAACACTCGCATTACAAGTGAAGCTATCTACACTGTATGATGAATAAATCTCTTACCACACACTGCACACGTCTGCAACATGTTTCAGCTCCGATGCGGCAACCAGAGTAGATCGTGGCTTTGGCATGTATTTCAACCCCCTGTACTAAACACGTCTGCGGCGCGTTACTGCTGTGAAGCGGCCACTGTAGTCAATCCTTGTGTTTATACCCGCCGCGCTGCAGCTCGTTAATGATATTCTAATGGACTGCGTTGTGACATCACAGCAACAAACGTTGTAGTTCAAAGGAGCCGTTCGTTGTAGTTCTTGAAAAGAGATTTTTTTAAAAACGAAATATCTCCCTTTGGAGTGGACTTTGAGATTTGTAACTTTGTTGATCTTTCTTATGCCCAAAGATACACACCACACACTGACTAAAATTCAAAAAGTGAAAAAGCATAACAGCACCCCTTTAAAATGTTGTACTTCTCGTTCCAATATCCACGTAAAACAACATCTTCAGAACAAAATGAATAAATTTTAACTTGCAACGTAGCCTACCAAAGGAACATCAAATTAAGATATGTATGTTCGAAAGGTAACTTGCCAGTTTAATAATATGAATATGATTTATGCGCTTTTGGACTGGGAAACGGTGCAACATGCGCAACACGAACACGGACATGCCTATAGGCTAATTCTGTCATGATGTGACATTTATTTGAGTTAAAGCCCCTTTTCTTGACAAAAAGTGTTTCCAACCAGATTTTTGTAACATTTGAAGTATCTATGTATAATGTATGCGCTAAAGTTAAACGGAAAAAGATTATGTCAACACATGAGAAATTTTACTGATAAATGGCATTCCCATCAGCTGTATCGGTCAAAATTTTGATGCAATAAATATAAATTGTTGGGGAGGGGGGTTTTCGCAAAAAAAAAAAAAAAAATCTTTGGATGGAAACCTAGCAACTGATAAACTGATATACATGGCCTTCGCCTCGTTTCCTGCCCGCTCATCCCAAAATGTGTAAAATGTGCTAGATTGTATACAGTTGCTGGTTTGCGATGGCAATACTCCACTATTCACCGCAAGGCAGGGCCCCAAAATAATCCTGCTTAGGGCCCCCAGATGTACAGAGCTAGCCCTCCATATAAGTATATGTACCAAATAGTGTTCACTTATTTGGACAGTGTGTACACTTGTAAACAAACTTTTATTGCAGGGACTGTTTTGTTTTACTTTGTTGGATTGAAAATGAATGAAATGAAAATTACTATGTAATGCAAGTATGTGTGTGTGAGTGTGTCAGAGAGAGAGAGAGAAAGAGAGACCTGGGAACATTTTTTTGTCCCCATGAGGAAAACTATTTTATTTTATTTTATTTTATTTTATTTTATTTTATTTTATTTTATTTTATTTTATTTTATTTTATTTTATTTCATTTAACCACTGAGTTTGTGGTTTCTCTTTCTTTCTTTCTTTCTTTCTTTCTTTCTTTTAAACTGAAGCTTTGGCAAGCAAATGAGATATCCTCAGGAACAACTGCAACTGCAACTTCTGCTTTATTGCTGAGTCTTATATCCATAAAATAATCTGTACTTAGTAGTTTTAGATGCAGGTATATTGTGACCACAAAGTGTACGTGCACCATGCTACCAGATTATTGTGGTATCATCAATTGGAGAATTACCTGCCTCTTTATGTCATGTAAAAATGTGGTTGGTCATATGGAACCTTCCTGTCTAAGTGTATGTTTTATCCTCCAGACATTGCGTAAAAAAAATGCCTTGTAAGACTAATGCTGCTAAGGCAAAAGTGTTCAGTTATTTGGACTGTGTACACTTGTAAACAAACATTTATTGCAGGGACTCTTTTACTTTGTTGGATTAAAAATGAATGAAATGAAAATTATGCAAGTGTGTGTGTGAGAAACCTGGGGACTTTTTTTGTCCCATGAGTAAATTTTAGGATGTCCACATCAAAAGAAATTTACAAAAGTGATTTTATGTATCTAGAAAGCACATTAAAAGTAAAGTGTAAAAATCTTTTAAGGTTTCAAATACGTTTTTGAAGAATAAAATGTCAAAAATTGGTTGAAATAATGTTACATTGTGTGTTACATTCAGTGTAACACAACATTTATGTAAAATTCAAACAACATGCTTATTCTGACTTGTACGTATTAAAATATTTAAAAGAATAAGGGAGCATATAAATATTTTATTGTTTTAAATGAGTAAAAACGTCTTACTGACAAACGGGAAAAATCTAGGATAGTGGGCAATTTTAAAAATGTAGAATTACAACTAATTAGTATTTGGGGTTAAAGTAATTTGTCTTTTAATATGTCATAAAATGATTTTTGTTATAAATATGCCTGACAAGATTGTTACACTGAGTGATATTTTAGTGGGTGTCTTCTGTAAATTAGGGAAAAATTAATGATATTTATTTTTAGCTCAGAAAAACTAAAACAAAAGTGCAATTAAATTAAACAGAAAACGTTTTATTTATTTTTATTTTTATTTATTTATTTATTTATTTTTTGGAAAAACTGCAACAATTTAAAGTAGCATTACACTTGTTGTTTTTATGCTTAAACCCTTTTTCGTCTTTGCCCATATGTATGTGTAAAATACAATGGCAAAATCATTCTTTAAAATATATGCTGTCAAAACCACAAGGTCACATGGCAAGTAAAATCAAAGCAGTTTTGTTTTGCATTGTATTATGATGGTCAGTCTTTGCGCAGCTCTCACAAACATAGCAATGAGAATTAAAAAGAAGAAAGATAGAAGCAGATAGAATCAAATAAAACCCAGCATCACAATTACTATTGCTCATATGCCGGAAAGCAGGGCAAAACACCTAGCAACCACATAGCAGTATACACACACAGATCCCCCGCCCCCCTCTCTCTCCCACTTTGCTTCCTGTCTTTATACTGTGCTATTATAATAAAGGCATAAGCGCTAAAAATAAATCTAAAAAAAAAAAAAAAAAACATATTGTAGGTAAATAATATGTACAGAAAATATGTTTAGTTGTTGCTTTCAGAAAGAATAAAACTCTTAGCAGATACAGTACTTCTCATTTCATAAGTGGAAAATAGTAACAATGAAACATATTTTTAACAATTACATTTCCCCATGTCATAAAATGTTTGAATCCCTTTAAATATTTTTCATATACTGACTTCTGTGTTGACTTCTGTTCGATCTCCACCCTGTGATGTTTTATGAGATATTTGCTCTTGCGTTTCTTTTCATTTTTTCCTCCATTTGACTCTTTGCACCATTCCAGCACTGTACAGCTGCCTACAGCCTGACAACTTCCTGCCGCTGTTGCCAAGGCAACAACATCAACAAACACTGACTGGCTGACTCGCTGTGTGTCAGCATAGAAAAATAGGATCTTTACAAGATCAATTAGCAATAGAGGCCCAAAGTGTTTAACCAGGCATGTGTGTCTGCTTTACTGGAATCTAACAGTAGATACTGTTTCAAAACTATATATAACACTTATATAAATATTATTTCCAGATACCTTCAAAGCTGAACTCTACTTGACTGTCTGACTCTTTTCTACTCTCAAATGCAAAGGAATGAGTAAAACACAGCAGTGCAACTGTTTAAGTTTGATTATGCCAACTTTGTTAGAGCTACTTTAAAATTTAGCTTGCCAAGCTACAAGCTCATGATGTAATACACTTTAACTATAGTCAAGCTGCCTTTCTGAAAAGTGGTGAGAAACTCAAGTTACAAACCAAAGTAACAAAAAATTAAAGGCAGCAATAGTCTTTTAATAATTTTTCTGAAAAAAAATGTGAGTGGTGTTTGTTAGTTCTGTACATTTTATTCACCGGCCTGGCCTTAGCAAACATCAATAAAAAGTTTTATAATGCATCTAAAACTATTATACAATGCATCTATTATAGATGAATGTTAAAACAACTTTCTAAACAACTTTGAAATGTGACGTGAGTGAATTTGCCAAAATTAATCAGTATTGATCAATGGTTCTTAAGTGAGGCTTATTATTAGGGGCCATGCACTGAAAGTTTGATGACACCTATTGTATCCATTAGCGTTCTTTTTCTTCTGCTCTTGAGTCTATGGCAGCCCATAGAACCACTTGTGGGAAAGTTGTGAAATTTGGCACACTGATAGAGGACAGTCTCAACATTAACCATAGCAAATTTGGAGTCTCAAACTCTCTAGCGCCACCACTTGTCCAAAATTTCACTCATGTTTATGCTAATAACTTTTGAACCGTAAGGCACAGAGTGAATTTTTTTTTCTCTCTGAATCCTTGGCTCAAGCCGTGTCAAATGAACACCAAAATTTAAAAATTGTAAGGTTTCGTTTTTTCTGTTGTTCACAGTTCGTAAAACCTATTTTTTTAAACTCGTCCTAGACGGTTTGTCTGATTTTCACCAAATTTGGCACAGACCATCTTCAGGCGATGCTGGTAAAAAGATATGGAATTCAAGATGATTAGTCAAACCGTTCTTGAATAACGCATGAATGATTTCTATGAAAATCACGCAAAAATGGATGTGAGGCTATGTCTCCACAACGGTTTGGCATATTGAGACCAAACTTGGTGTGTGTTATATCAAGCACTGCACCTAGTTGTTATATCAACTAGGTGCAGTGCCACCTAGTGGTCAGGAGATATAAAAAATGGCTTTTTTTGCTTACAACTTTTCAAGGGTTCGGCCAAAAATCATAAAACTTGTCTCTTTAGATTTGGTGCATCATGCCGAGTCGAACCATATCCAGTTTTCCCATGTCAGCTATTTTCCAAAAATGCTAATAACTTCTGATTGCTGAGCCTATTGTGATAAAACTGGTCTCAAAACATTCCTTGTGTCATGCCAACAATATACATACCAATTATACCATAGTTGGCCGAACTTCCTTTCCGCTATTTTGATTAATGTGCAAAACCTACTTGTTCGAACTCCTCCTAGACCGTTGGTTCGATTTTCACCAAATTTGACTCAAATCATCTTCAGACTGTGCTGACAAAAAGTGATGGATTTTGTGTCGATATACAAAACCGTTTTCGTACAGTGCCACCACAAATTTTAGGCTTGATGCCAAAATGACTCTGAGGCTGTATCTCTGTAAAGCTTTGACATAATGACACCAAACTTTGTGTGTGTCATTGTCACCTCGCACAGAGCACGCCACATCAATTTGAAAACAGCACCACGTATTGGTCAAAAGTGATAAGCCATTAAATTATATAATTAGTTGTTGTATTTATGATTTTTCAGCCATTTCAACTGATATCATCCTAAAATGGCTTAATTACTCATTGTTGTAGTTGGTCTGTTGCTCCTTGCCATGCTTAGCTCCTCATTCTGCCTCTTTTGTGCTTGGCCCTGCAATTGCTGCTTTCGGCTATATTTAATATTACTATTGTGATTTCCAAAAGACTTCTGGACCAGTATAACAACTGCTTCATGCCAACATTTTTTGTGTATTGTAGCATTTTAGCCAACTAGTATCCACCTGCCTTGTAAATTGGTGTAGCAACAACATAATTACAATACATTCCAAAGCATTGGCCCACAGTAAAGGACTGAGTGAATGGGCTTTGTTATGGCCCAACACTTGGAGTTTGATGCCAATTTAATCAGATGAAATGTGTTCATACATGTTTCTGCACTCGCTGTTTTACTGAAGATAAAAGGAATGCTACAACAAAGACCAATGCACTAGTTTCCACACTATATTACAATAAATGCAGTATATCTGCATTTATGTGACTTTTAATGCAATCATAGAATTGTCAGTGAAATCACTAAAAACAAATTGTTTGTTGAATAACATGAAGGCGTTAATTTGCTCTTAATTACATGTATTACTGTTTGATTTCAGCTATGCACACTAGATGCTTAGTCATGATGTGACTTGTTAGACATGTTACGTGGCTTATGAAAACAGTTATGAAACTTACTCTCTTAACATTCAGGTAAACAATATGTGCTTGGAGTGGAAAGTTCTGAAAGGAAAAAGGGAAAATAAACAGAAGGAAAAAACTACTCTGAACACAGCAGGCATTTTCATAACGTTAAACATCACACAACTTCCGGCATTTTTCCATCAGGAAACCGTGTTTTGTTTATAGCTTTCCAGGCTGGTACAATGAGTGCACCAGAGGACGAGCTAGTCATTGTTTAAGCATGCAGAGTTCATGGCATTGAATCTTGTTTGATGTATTGATAATATACCCAAAGTAAGAAGCTGCTTGTTTCTTGTAGTTGGCCTGCTGGTTTAGTTGGTCTTCCAGCATTACTTAGAGTAGTAACTTATAGTAGTAGGCCCTGATATACAAGCAAAATCAAAGAATGATATGGTGTGATGTTTTTTTTTTCAAAATATCAGTGGTGGACAGTAAGGAAGTAGTTTTACTTAAGTACATTTTTCAAGTATCTGTAATTCACTGAAATAGTTTTATTTTGAGTAACTTTAACTTCACTACATTTCAAAGCATAATATCGTACTTTTTAACCAACTACATTTCATAAAACATTGTTATTGCTTATAATATAATATATCACGTGCTCCAAGACGCAGAAGCGGTGTCTGATTCATGAACAAATTGATTATTTTCAATGAACCTGTTAATTCGGTTCGCAAATCACACCAAACGATTCATTCGCGAATTGGAATGATCTGATTGCAACTCTTTTCGAGTCGACAACTCACAGAATCAAATGATCCATTTAGAGCGAGTCTTGTGAGCGCGCACGTGATTGAAGCGAAAAGTAAGTTACTAATGTCAAATTTTAGGATTAATTATTGTAACTGAAATCATATTTAGGACAAAACTGTCAGTTGTTTGTGAACTGAATTTGCTGTAAAAGGTGATCTGTTTAACGCCACTGAAATGCTTGAATGCAGACACATCAACATCAGTGTTTCTATGTTTTAGGTCAAAAAACGAAACATTAAAATAACACTGATTAAACAAAATAACTCATGCATGTTTAACTGCTGTAACATTAGCAGTTTTATTAAAATGCTATGCATTTAACCCTATGTGATGTCTGTTTTATATTGTTTATCAACAGTATAAATGTTTATATTTTGTAGATCAACTAATTAGAGATAGGAATGTTTATTTATAACCATAGTGAAAATAAGTAAATATTGTTAGCTTGCTGGTGCTAAGTTGAGGTAATTTTTAGATATAAAGTCCAAATATATTTATTCAACCACCTAGATAGATTACATGAGAGAAAAAGAAAGGTTGTGATGTTGAGAACATGGTAACTACAGTAATTATCAAAGTGGGAAGTGATGTCCTCTGGGGGCATTTGGCCAGGGGCTTTTTTACACCACAGGCAAGGTTTGAAAGAAA